>NW_027646457.1:0-190350 GCF_951394435.1 Stenella coeruleoalba
GTCAGCGCCTTTAACCTCCTGTTTGGCCCAGTTTGCAATTTCTGCGGAAGATGAACAGGAATAGCGAGAACCAATGAGAGACTAGCTGGAGGTGTCTGGACGGGCAAATTTAACTCTCATTTCCCACCAGGAAGAGGAAATAACCAAAGGCTCAGCGTGCCGTGCTGGAACCAGATTAGGGCCTGAAGCCATCCTGCAGTGTTGCGGCCATGTCACAAAAAAGCAAGTTGAAGAAAGGAGCTCAGGGGCACTGTAATTCACAAACCTGCAGAGTTATAAATGACAGCTATCATCCAAAAATAGACTGAAGTAAGGCTGCCAAGAGGACTTGAAAGTGGGGCAGAATTGCAGGAAACCGATTTCAGGAGGTAGACTGGAATTGCATTGAAAGCATAGGAAAAGAGGCAGAACGTCCACAATGATGCACTTGGCCAAAAAGGGCGTATGCGTTTTTTCCTGAATATATTCAGGAAAAAACGCATACGCCCTTTTTGGCCAACCAAGCAAGCTTGCAAAGGAAATCTGCACTACAATGAAGTCTCACTTCCCCCCGGTCAAAAGGGCCATCTGAAAAAAGTGTAAAATCCAGAAAGGCAGGACAGGCCATGGAGAACTGGGAGCCTTGTTATGCTGATGGGCGGGATGTAAATTGCCAACAACCACTCGGGAGAAGTGTATGGTGTTTCCTGAAACATCTAAAAAACAAAGCAACAGAACCTAGGGCACTTCCACTTATGGTCCTATAGCTTAGGGAAATTAAAATCAAAAAGACACAGCCACCCCAAAGTTTGGAACGGCTCTGTTTACAAGAACCTCGTTTACAGTACAAGTTCAACATCGCAGAAAGTGAAAAATGGATAAAGAAGTTGTGGTATTTACTTACAAAGCAATATCACTCAGCAATGAAATCTGTGTCATCAGGCCCTTAGCAGCACAATGAGTGGATTCAGGTATGATGATTCTAACTGAAGAAAGTCACACAGAAAAAGAAACATCATAAGATATCAGTAATACACGGAATGTAATCTTGGCTACACAGGAACTGAATTACAGAACAGAACAGGGTCTCAAATTTAGAAAACCAACTTATGCTTGCTTAAGGGTAAAGGTGAGTTGGGGTGCTGCATAAAACCAGAGATTGAAATGAGCACAGATAAAGTTCCTTAAGTCAAATATGGAATAGACAAGAGCTACTCCTTGCTCAACGAAATGGACTCAACACCGCATATTAAACGCCTAAGAATGTACCTGACTAGTAAGTATCTTAAAACCTATGGATTGCTATGTCTCCGAAAGAGAATCAAGCATGTGTACAGGGGCATAAACGCAGCAGTGATAGGATTGGAGAGGTTCGGTGAGCAAATGAAGACCCTTTGAAGTCATATTGCATGGTACCCATTCCACGGGTCTCAACTCTCCAGGTTTAAGGTATTCTTCCTTCAGCTAAAACATGCATGTGGAACCCAACTATGATCAACCATGTGAACGGGAGACGTGTTCAAATATGTCTCAGTTTTCCTCCCCTGGTACTCGGGTGCAACATTCCAGACGCTTTACTAACACTCTCCCCACTTGGAGAGTCAGCGCCTTTAACCTCCTGTTTGGCCCAGTTTGCAATTTCTGCGGAAGATGAACAGGAATAGCGAGAACCAATGAGAGGCTAGCTGGAGGTGTCTGGACGGGCAAATTTAACTCTCATTTCCCACCAGGAAGAGGAAATAACCAAAGGCTCAGCGTGCCGTACCGGAACCAGATTAGGGCCTGAAGCCATCCTGCGGTGTTGCGGCCAGGTCACAAGAAAGCGAGTTGAAGAAAGGAGCTCAGGGGCACTGTAATTCACAAACCTGCAGAGTTATAAATGACAGCTATCGTCCAAAAATAGACTGAAGTAAGGCTGCCAAGAGGACTTGAAAGCGGGGCAGAATTGCAGGAAACCGATTTCAGGAGGTAGACTGGAATTGCATTGAAAGCATAGGAAAAGAGGCAGAACGTCCACAATGATGCACTTGGCCAAAAAGGGCGTATGCGTTTTTTCCTGAATATATTCAGGAAAAAACGCATACGCCCTTTTTGGCCAACCAAGCAAGCTTGCAAAGGAAATCTGCACTACAATGAAGTCTCACTTCCCCCCGGTCAAAAGGGCCATCTGAAAAAATTGTAAAATCCAGAAAGGCAGGACAGGCCATGGAGAACTGGGAGCCTTGTTATGCTGATGGGCGGGATGTAAATTGCCAACAGCCACTCGGGAGAAGTGTATGGTGTTTCCTGAAACACCTAAAAAACAAAGCAACAGAACCTAGGGCACTTCCACTTATGGTCCTATAGCTTAGGGAAATTAAAATCAAAAAGACACAGCCACCCCAAAGTTTGGAACGGCTCTGTTTACAAGAACCTCGTTTACAGTACAAGTTCAACATCGCAGAAAGTGAAAAATGGAAAGAAGTTGTGGTATTTACTTACAAAGCAATATCACTCAGCAATGAAATCTGTGTCATCAGGCCCTTAGCAGCACAATGAGTGGATTCAGGTATGATGATTCTAACTGAAGTAAGTCACACAGAAAAAGAAACATCATAAGATATCAGTAATACACGGAATGTAAACTTGGCTACACAGGAACTGAATTACAGAACAGAACAGGGTCTCAAATTTAGAAAACCAACTTATTCTTTCTTAAGGGTAAAGGTGAGTTGGGGTGCTGCATAAAACCAGAGATTGAAATGAGCACAGATAAAGTTCCTTAAGCCAAATATGGAATAGACAAGAGCTACTCCTTGCTCAACGAAATGGACTCAACACCCCATATTAAACGCCTAAGAATGTACCTGACTAGTAAGTATCTTAAAACCTATGGATTGCTATGTCACCGAAAGAGAATCAAGCATGTGTACAGGGGCATAAACGCAGCAGTGATAGGATTGGAGAGGTTCGGTGAGCAAATGAAGACCCTTTGAAGTCATATTGCATGGAACCCATTCCACGGGTCTCAACTCTCCAGGTTTAAGGTATTCTTCCTTCAGCTAAAACATGCATGTGGAACCCAACTATGATCAACCATGTGAACGGGAGACGTGTTCAAATATGTCTCAGTTTTCCTCCCCTGGTACTCGGGTGCAACATTCCAGACGCTTTACTAACACTCTCCCCACTTGGAGAGTCAGCGCCTTTAACCTCCTGTTTGGCCCAGTTTGCAATTTCTGCGGAAGATGAACAGGAATAGCGAGAACCAATGAGAGGCTAGCTGGAGGTGTCTGGACGGGCAAATTTAACTCTCATTTCCCACCAGGAAGAGGAAATAACCAAAGGCTCAGCGTGCCGTACCGGAACCAGATTAGGGCCTGAAGCCATCCTGCGGTGTTGCGGCCAGGTCACAAGAAAGCGAGTTGAAGAAAGGAGCTCAGGGGCACTGTAATTCACAAACCTGCAGAGTTATAAATGACAGCTATCGTCCAAAAATAGACTGAAGTAAGGCTGCCAAGAGGACTTGAAAGCGGGGCAGAATTGCAGGAAACCGATTTCAGGAGGTAGACTGGAATTGCATTGAAAGCATAGGAAAAGAGGCAGAACGTCCACAATGATGCACTTGGCCAAAAAGGGCGTATGCGTTTTTTCCTGAATATATTCAGGAAAAAACGCATACGCCCTTTTTGGCCAACCAAGCAAGCTTGCAAAGGAAATCTGCACTACAATGAAGTCTCACTTCCCCCCGGTCAAAAGGGCCATCTGAAAAAAGTGTAAAATCCAGAAAGGCAGGACAGGCCATGGAGAACTGGGAGCCTTGTTATGCTGATGGGCGGGATGTAAATTGCCAACAGACACTCGGGAGAAGTGTATGGTGTTTCCTGAAACATCTAAAAAACAAAGCAACAGAGCCTAGTACACTGCCACTTATGGTCCTATAGCTTAGGGAAATTAAAATCAAAAAGACACAGCCACCCCAAAGTTTGGGATGCCTCTGTTTACAAGAACCTCGTTTACAGTACAAGTTCAACATCGCAGAAAGTGAAAAATGGATAAAGAAGTTGTGGTATTCACTTACAAAGCAATATCACTCAGCAATGAAATCTGTGTCATCAGGCCCTTAGCAGCACAATGAGTGGATTCAGGTATGATGATTCTAACTGAAGTAAGTCACACAGAAAAAGAAACATCATAAGATATCAGTAATACACGGAATGTAAACTTGGCTACACAGGAACTGAATTACAGAACAGAACAGGGTCTCAAATTTAGAAAACCAACTTATGCTTGCTTAAGGGTAAAGGTGAGTTGGGGTGCTGCATAAAACCAGAGATTGAAATGAGCACAGAGAAAGTTCCTTAAGTCAAATATGGAATAGACAAGAGCTACTCCTTGCTCAACGAAATGGACTCAACACCGCATATTAAACGCCTAAGAATGTACCTGACTAGTAAGTATCTTAAAACCTATGGATTGCTATGTCTCCAAAAGAGAATCAAGCATGTGTACAGGGGCATAAACGCAGCAGTGATAGGATTGGAGAGGTTCGGTGAGCAAATGAAGACCCTTTGAAGTCATATTGCATGGTACCCATTCCACGGGTCTCAACTCTCCAGGTTTAAGGTATTCTTCCTTCAGCTAAAACATGCATGTGGAACCCAACTATGATCAACCATGTGAACGGGAGACGTGTTCAAATATGTCTCAGTTTTCCTCCCCTGGTACTCGGGTGCAACATTCCAGACGCTTTACTAACACTCTCCCCACTTGGAGAGTCAGCGCCTTTAACCTCCTGTTTGGCCCAGTTTGCAATTTCTGCGGAAGATGAACAGGAATAGCGAGAACCAATGAGAGACTAGCTGGAGGTGTCTGGACGGCCAAATTTAACTCTCATTTCCCACCAGGAAGAGGAAATAACCAAAGGCTCAACGTGCCGTGCCGGAACCAGATTAGGGCCTGAAGCCATCCTGCGGTGTTGCGGCCAGGTCACAAGAAAGCGAGTTGAAGAAAGGAGCTCAGGGGCACTGTAATTCACAAACCTGCAGAGTTATAAATGACAGCTATCGTCCAAAAATATACTGAAGTAAGGCTGCCAAGAGGACTTGAAAGCGGGGCAGAATTGCAGGAAACCGATTTCAGGAGGTAGACTGGAATTGCATTGAAAGCATAGGAAAAGAGGCAGAACGACCACAATGATGCACTTGGCGAAAAAGGGCGTATGCGTTTTTTCCTGAATATATTCAGGAAAAAACGCATACGCCCTTTTTGGCCAACCAAGCAAGCTTGCAAAGGAAATCTGCACTACAATGAAGTCTCACTTCCCCCCGGTCTAAAGGGCCATCTGAAAAAAGTGTAAAATCCAGAAAGGCAGGACAGGCCATGGAGAACTGGGAGCCTTGTTATGCTGATGGGCGGGATGTAAATTGCCAACAGACACTTGGGAGAAGTGTATGGTGTTTCCTGAAACATCTGAAAAACAATGCAACAGAGCCTAGGGCACTGCCACTTATGGTCCTATAGCTTAGGGAAATTAAAATCAAAAAGACACAGCCACCTCAAAGTTTGGGACGCCTCTGTTTACAAGAACCTCGTTTACAGTACAAGTTCAACATCGCAGAAAGTGAAAAATGGATAAAGAAGTTGTGGTATTTACTTACAAAGCAATATCACTCAGCAATGAAATCTATGTCATCAGGCCCTTAGCATCACAATGAGTGGATTCAGGTATGATGATTCTAACTGAAATAAGTCACACAGAAAAAGAAACATCATAAGATATCAGTAATACACGGAATGTAAACTTGGCTATACAGGAACTGAATTACAGAACAGAACAGGGTCTCAAATTTAGAAAACCAACTTATGCTTGCTTAAGGGTAAAGGTGAGTTGGGGTGCTGCATAAAACCAGAGATTGAAATGAGCACAGATAAAGTTCCTTAAGTCAAATATGGAATAGACAAGAGCTACTCCTTGCTCAACGAAATGGACTCAACACCGCATATTAAACGCCTAAGAATGTGCCTGACTAGTAAGTATCTTAAAACCTATGGATTGCTATGTCTCCGAAAGAGAATCAAGCATGTGTACAGGGGCATAAACGCAGCAGTGATAGGATTGGAGAGGTTCGGTGAGCAAATGAAGACCCTTTGAAGTCATATTGCATGGTACCCATTACACGGGTCTCAACTCTCCAGGTTTAAGGTATTCTTCCTTCAGCTAAAACATGCATGTGGAACCCAAGTATGATCAACCATGTGAACGGGAGACGTGTTCAAATATGTCTCAGTTTTCCTCCCCTGGTACTCGGGTGCAACATTCCAGACGCTTTACTAACACTCTCCCCACTTGGAGAGTCAGCGTCTTTAACCTCCTGTTTGGCCCAGTTTGCAATTTCTGCGAAAGATGAACAGGAATAGCGAGAACCAATGAGAGGCTAGCTGGAGGTGTCTGGACGGGCAAATTTAACTCTCATTTCCCACCAGGAAGAGGAAATAACCAAAGGCTCAGCGTGCCGTACCGGAACCAGATTAGGGCCTGAAGCCATCCTGCGGTGTTGCGGCCAGGTCACAAGAAAGCGAGTTGAAGAAAGGAGCTCAGGGGCACTGTAATTCACAAACCTGCAGAGTTATAAATGACAGCTATCGTCCAAAAATAGACTGAAGTAAGGCTGCCAAGAGGACTTGAAAGCGGGGCAGAATTGCAGGAAACCGATTTCAGGAGGTAGACTGGAATTGCATTGAAAGCATAGGAAAAGAGGCAGAACGTCCACAATGATGCACTTGGCCAAAAAGGGCGTATGCGTTTTTTCCTGAATATATTCAGGAAAAAACGCATACGCCCTTTTTGGCCAACCATGCAAGCTTGCAAAGGAAATCTGCACTACAATGAAGTCTCACTTCCCCCCGGTCAAAAGGGCCATCTGAAAAAAGTGTAAAATCCAGAAAGGCAGGACAGGCCATGGAGAACTGGGAGCCTTGTTATGCTGATGGGCGGGATGTAAATTGCCAACAACCACTCGGGAGAAGTGTATGGTGTTTCCTGAAACATCTAAAAAACAAAGCAACAGAACCTAGGGCACTTCCACTTATGGTCCTATAGCTTAGGGAAATTAAAATCAAAAAGACACAGCCACCCCAAAGTTTGGAACGGCTCTGTTTACAAGAACCTCGTTTACAGTACAAGTTCAACATCGCAGAAAGTGAAAAATGGATAAAGAAGTTGTGGTATTTACTTACAAAACAATATCACTCAGCAATGAAATCTGTGTCATCAGGCCCTTAGCAGCACAATGAGTGGATTCAGGTATGATGATTCTAACTGAAGTAAGTCACACAGAAAAAGAAACATCATAAGATATCAGTAATACACGGAATGGAAACTTGGCTACACAGGAACTGAATTACAGAACAGAACAGGGTCTCAAATTTAGAAAAACAACTTATGCTTGCTTAAGGGTAAAGGTGAGTTGGGGTGCTGCATAAAACCAGAGATTGAAATGAGCACAGATAAAGTTCCTTAAGTCAAATATGGAATAGACAAGAGCTACTCCTTGCTCAACGAAATGGACTCAACACCGCATATTAAACGCCTAAGAATGTACCTGACTAGTAAGTATCGTAAAACCTATGGATTGCTATGTCTCCGAAAGAGAATCAAGCATGTGTACAGGGGCATAAACGCAGCAGTGATAGGATTGGAGAGGTTCGGTGAGCAAATGAAGACCCTTTGAAGTCATATTGCATGGTACCCATTCCACGGGTCTCAACTCTCCAGGTTTAAGGTATTCTTCCTTCAGCTAAAACATGCATGTGGAACCCAAGTATGATCAACCATGTGAACGGGAGACGTGTTCAAATATGTCTCAGTTTTCCTCCCCTGGTACTCGGGTGCAACATTCCAGACGCTTTACTAACACTCTCCCCACTTGGAGAGTCAGCGCCTTTAACCTCCTGTTTGGCCCAGTTTGCAATTTCTGCGGAAGATGAACAGGAATAGCGAGAACCAATGAGAGACTAGCTGGAGGTGTCTGGACGGGCAAATTTAACTCTCATTTCCCACCAGGAAGAGGAAATAACCAAAGGCTCAGCGTGCCGTGCTGGAACCAGATTAGGGCCTGAAGCCATCCTGCAGTGTTGCGGCCATGTCACAAAAAAGCAAGTTGAAGAAAGGAGCTCAGGGGCACTGTAATTCACAAACCTGCAGAGTTATAAATGACAGCTATCATCCAAAAATAGACTGAAGTAAGGCTGCCAAGAGGACTTGAAAGTGGGGCAGAATTGCAGGAAACCGATTTCAGGAGGTAGACTGGAATTGCATTGAAAGCATAGGAAAAGAGGCAGAACGTCCACAATGATGCACTTGGCCAAAAAGGGCGTATGCGTTTTTTCCTGAATATATTCAGGAAAAAACGCATACGCCCTTTTTGGCCAACCAAGCAAGCTTGCAAAGGAAATCTGCACTACAATGAAGTCTCACTTCCCCCCGGTCAAAAGGGCCATCTGAAAAAAGTGTAAAATCCAGAAAGGCAGGACAGGCCATGGAGAACTGGGAGCCTTGTTATGCTGATGGGCGGGATGTAAATTGCCAACAACCACTCGGGAGAAGTGTATGGTGTTTCCTGAAACATCTAAAAAACAAAGCAACAGAACCTAGGGCACTTCCACTTATGGTCCTATAGCTTAGGGAAATTAAAATCAAAAAGACACAGCCACCCCAAAGTTTGGAACGGCTCTGTTTACAAGAACCTCGTTTACAGTACAAGTTCAACATCGCAGAAAGTGAAAAATGGATAAAGAAGTTGTGGTATTTACTTACAAAGCAATATCACTCAGCAATGAAATCTGTGTCATCAGGCCCTTAGCAGCACAATGAGTGGATTCAGGTATGATGATTCTAACTGAAGAAAGTCACACAGAAAAAGAAACATCATAAGATATCAGTAATACACGGAATGTAATCTTGGCTACACAGGAACTGAATTACAGAACAGAACAGGGTCTCAAATTTAGAAAACCAACTTATGCTTGCTTAAGGGTAAAGGTGAGTTGGGGTGCTGCATAAAACCAGAGATTGAAATGAGCACAGATAAAGTTCCTTAAGTCAAATATGGAATAGACAAGAGCTACTCCTTGCTCAACGAAATGGACTCAACACCGCATATTAAACGCCTAAGAATGTACCTGACTAGTAAGTATCTTAAAACCTATGGATTGCTATGTCTCCGAAAGAGAATCAAGCATGTGTACAGGGGCATAAACGCAGCAGTGATAGGATTGGAGAGGTTCGGTGAGCAAATGAAGACCCTTTGAAGTCATATTGCATGGTACCCATTCCACGGGTCTTAACTCTCCAGGTTTAAGGTATTCTTCCTTCAGCTAAAACATGCATGTGGAACCCAAGTATGATCAACCATGTGAACGGGAGACGTGTTCAAATATGTCTCAGTTTTCCTCCCCTGGTACTCGGGTGCAACATTCCAGACGCTTTACTAACACTCTCCCCACTTGGAGAGTCAGCGCCTTTAACCTCCTGTTTGGCCCAGTTTGCAATTTCTGCGGAAGATGAACAGGAATAGCGAGAACCAATGAGAGGCTAGCTGGAGGTGTCTGGACGGGCAAATTTAACTCTCATTTCCCACCAGGAAGAGGAAATAACCAAAGGCTCAGCGTGCCGTACCGGAACCAGATTAGGGCCTGAAACCATCCTGCGGTGTTGCGGCCAGCTCAAAAGAAAGCGAGTTGAAGAAAGGAGCTCAGGGGCACTGTAATTCACAAACCTGCAGAGTTATAAATGACAGCTATCGTCCAAAAATAGACTGAAGTAAGGCTGCCAAGAGGACTTGAAAGCGGGGCAGAATTGCAGGAAACCGATTTCACGAGGTAGACTGGAATTGCATTGAAAGCATAGGAAAAGAGGCAGAACGTCCACAATGATGCACTTGGCCAAAAAGGGCGTATGCGTTTTTTCCTGAATATATTCAGGAAAAAACGCATACGCCCTTTTTGGCCAACCAAGCAAGCTTGCAAAGGAAATCTGCACTACAATGAAGTCTCACTTCCCCCCGGTCAAAAGGGCCATCTGAAAAAAGTGTAAAATCCAGAAAGGCAGGACAGGCCATGGAGAACTGGGAGCCTTGTTATGCTGAAGGGCGGGATGTAAATTGCCAACAACCACTCGGGAGAAGTGTATGGTGTTTCCTGAAACATCTAAAAAACAAAGCAACAGAACCTAGGGCACTTCCACTTATTGTCCTATAGCTTAGGGAAATTAAAATCAAAAAGACACAGCCACCCCAAAGTTTGGAACGGCTCTGTTTACAAGAACCTCGTTTACAGTACAAGTTCAACATCACAGAAAGTGAAAAATGGATAAAGAAGTTGTGGTATTTACTTACAAAGCAATATCACTCAGCAATGAAATCTGTGTCATCAGGCCCTTAGCAGCACAATGAGTGGATTCAGGTATGATGATTCTAACTGAAGTAAGTCACACAGAAAAAGAAACATCATAAGATATCAGTAATACACGGAATGGAAACTTGGCTACACAGGAACTGAATTACAGAACAGAACAGGGTCTCAAATTTAGAAAAACAACTTATTCTTGCTTAAGGGTAAAGGTGAGTTGGGGTGCTGCATAAAACCAGAGATTGAAATGAGCACAGATAAAGTTCCTTAAGTCAAATATGGAATAGACAAGAGCTACTCCTTGCTCAACGAAATGGACTCAACACCGCATATTAAACGCCTAAGAATATACCTGACTAGTAAGTATCGTAAAACCTATGGATTGCTATGTCTCCGAAAGAGAATCAAGCATGTGTACAGGGGCATAAACGCAGCAGTGATGGGATTGGAGAGGTTCGGTGAGCAAATGAAGACCCTTTGAAGTCATATTGCATGGTACCCATTCCACGGGTCTCAACTCTCCAGGTTTAAGGTATTCTTCCTTCAGCTAAAACATGCATGTGGAACCCAAGTATGATCAACCATGTGAACGGGAGACGTGTTCAAATATGTCTCAGTTTTCCTCCCCTGGCACTCGGGTGCAACATTCCAGACGCTTTACTAACACTCTCCCCACTTGGAGAGTCAGCGCCTTTAACCTCCTGTTTGGCCCAGTTTGCAATTTCTGCGGAAGATGAACAGGAATAGCGAGAACCAATGAGAGACTAGCTGGAGGTGTCTGGACGGGCAAATTTAACTCTCATTTCCCACCAGGAAGAGGAAATAACCAAAGGCTCAGCGTGCCGTGCCGGAACCAGATTAGGGCCTGAAGCCATCCTGCGGTGTTGCGGCCAGCTCAGAAGAAAGCGAGTTGAAGAAAGGAGCTCAGGGGCACTGTAATTCACAAACCTGCAGAGTTATAAATGACAGCTATCGTCCAAAAATAGACTGAAGTAAGGCTGCCAAGAGGACTTGAAAGCGGGGCAGAATTGCAGGAAACCGATTTCAGGAGGTAGACTGGAATTGCATTGAAAGCATAGGAAAAGAGGCAGAACGTCCACAATGATGCACTTGGCCAAAAAGGGCGTATGCGTTTTTTCCTGAATATATTCAGGAAAAAACGCATACGCCCTTTTTGGCCAACCAAGCAAGCTTGCAAAGGAAATCTGCACTACAATGAAGTCTCACTTCCCCCCGGTCAAAAGGGCCATCTGAAAAAAGTGTAAAATCCAGAAAGGCAGGACAGGCCATGGAGAACTGGGAGCCTTGTTATGCTGATGGGCGGGATGTAAATTGCCAACAACCACTCAGGAGAAGTGTATGGTGTTTCCTGAAACATCTAAAAAACAAAGCAACAGAACCTAGGGCACTTCCACTTATGGTCCTATAGCTTAGGGAAATTAAAATCAAAAAGACACAGCCACCCCAAAGTTTGGAACGGCTCTGTTTACAAGAACCTCGTTTACAGTACAAGTTCAACATCGCAGAAAGTGAAAAATGGATAAAGAAGTTGTGGTATTTACTTACAAAACAATATCACTCAGCAATGAAATCTGTGTCATCAGGCCCTTAGCAGCACAATGAGTGGATTCAGGTATGATGATTCTAACTGAAGTAAGTCACACAGAAAAAGAAACATCATAAGATATCAGTAATACACGGAATGGAAACTTGGCTACACAGGAACTGAATTACAGAACAGAACAGGGTCTCAAATTTAGAAAAACAACTTATGCTTGCTTAAGGGTAAAGGTGAGTTGGGGTGCTGCATAAAACCAGAGATTGAAATGAGCACAGATAAAGTTCCTTAAGTCAAATATGGAATAGACAAGAGCTACTCCTTGCTCAACGAAATGGACTCAACACCGCATATTAAACGCCTAAGAATGTACCTGACTAGTAAGTATCGTAAAACCTATGGATTGCTATGTCTCCGAAAGAGAATCAAGCATGTGTACAGGGGCATAAACGCAGCAGTGATAGGATTGGAGAGGTTCGGTGAGCAAATGAAGACCCTTTGAAGTCATATTGCATGGTACCCATTCCACGGGTCTCAACTCTCCAGGTTTAAGGTATTCTTCCTTCAGCTAAAACATGCATGTGGAACCCAAGTATGATCAACCATGTGAACGGGAGACGTGTTCAAATATGTCTCAGTTTTCCTCCCCTGGTACTCGGGTGCAACATTCCAGACGCTTTACTAACACTCTCCCCACTTGGAGAGTCAGCGCCTTTAACCTCCTGTTTGGCCCAGTTTGCAATTTCTGCGGAAGATGAACAGGAATAGCGAGAACCAATGAGAGACTAGCTGGAGGTGTCTGGACGGGCAAATTTAACTCTCATTTCCCACCAGGAAGAGGAAATAACCAAAGGCTCAGCGTGCCGTGCTGGAACCAGATTAGGGCCTGAAGCCATCCTGCAGTGTTGCGGCCAGGTCACAAAAAATCAAGTTGAAGAAAGGAGCTCAGGGGCACTGTAATTCACAAACCTGCAGAGTTATAAATGACAGCTATCATCCAAAAATAGACTGAAGTAAGGCTGCCAAGAGGACTTGAAAGTGGGGCAGAATTGCAGGAAACCGATTTCAGGAGGTAGACTGGAATTGCATTGAAAGCATAGGAAAAGAGGCAGAACGTCCACAATGATGCACTTGGCCAAAAAGGGCGTATGCGTTTTTTCCTGAATATATTCAGGAAAAAACGCATACGCCCTTTTTGGCCAACCAAGCAAGCTTGCAAAGGAAATCTGCACTACAATGAAGTCTCACTTCCCCCCGGTCAAAAGGGCCATCTGAAAAAAGTGTAAAATCCAGAAAGGCAGGACAGGCCATGGAGAACTGGGAGCCTTGTTATGCTGATGGGCGGGATGTAAATTGCCAACAGCCACTCGGGAGAAGTGTATGGTGTTTCCTGAAACACCTAAAAAACAAAGCAACAGAACCTAGGGCACTTCCACTTATGGTCCTATAGCTTAGGGAAATTAAAATCAAAAAGACACAGCCACCCCAAAGTTTGGAATGGCTCTGTTTACAAGAACCTCGTTTACAGTACAAGTTCAACATCGCAGAAAGTGAAAAATGGAAAGAAGTTGTGGTATTTACTTACAAAGCAATATCACTCAGCAATGAAATCTGTGTCATCAGGCCCTTAGCAGCACAATGAGTGGATTCAGGTATGATGATTCTAACTGAAGTAAGTCACACAGAAAAAGAAACATCATAAGATATCAGTAATACACGGAATGGAAACTTGGCTACACAGGAACTGAATTACAGAACAGAACAGGGTCTCAAATTTAGAAAACCAACTTATTCTTTCTTAAGGGTAAAGGTGAGTTGGGGTGCTGCATAAAACCAGAGATTGAAATGAGCACAGATAAAGTTCCTTAAGCCAAATATGGAATAGACAAGAGCTACTCCTTGCTCAACGAAATGGACTCAACACCCCATATTAAACGCCTAAGAATGTACCTGACTAGTAAGTATCTTAAAACCTATGGATTGCTATGTCTCCGAAAGAGAATCAAGCATGTGTACAGGGGCATAAACGCAGCAGTGATAGGATTGGAGAGGTTCGGTGAGCAAATGAAGACCCTTTGAAGTCATATTGCATGGTACCCATTCCACGGGTCTCAACTCTCCAGGTTTAAGGTATTCTTCCTTCAGCTAAAACATGCATGTGGAACCCAACTATGATCAACCATGTGAACGGGAGACGTGTTCAAATATGTCTCAGTTTTCCTCCCCTGGTACTCGGGTGCAACATTCCAGACGCTTTACTAACACTCTCCCCACTTGGAGAGTCAGCGCCTTTAACCTCCTGTTTGGCCCAGTTTGCAATTTCTGCGGAAGATGAACAGGAATAGCGAGAACCAATGAGAGGCTAGCTGGAGGTGTCTGGACGGGCAAATTTAACTCTCATTTCCCACCAGGAAGAGGAAATAACCAAAGGCTCAGCGTGCCGTACCGGAACCAGATTAGGGCCTGAAGCCATCCTGCGGTGTTGCGGCCAGGTCACAAGAAAGCGAGTTGAAGAAAGGAGCTCAGGGGCACTGTAATTCACAAACCTGCAGAGTTATAAATGACAGCTATCGTCCAAAAATAGACTGAAGTAAGGCTGCCAAGAGGACTTGAAAGCGGGGCAGAATTGCAGGAAACCGATTTCAGGAGGTAGACTGGAATTGCATTGAAAGCATAGGAAAAGAGGCAGAACGTCCACAATGATGCACTTGGCCAAAAAGGGCGTATGCGTTTTTTCCTGAATATATTCAGGAAAAAACGCATACGCCCTTTTTGGCCAACCAAGCAAGCTTGCAAAGGAAATCTGCACTACAATGAAGTCTCACTTCCCCCCGGTCAAAAGGGCCATCTGAAAAAATTGTAAAATCCAGAAAGGCAGGACAGGCCATGGAGAACTGGGAGCCTTGTTATGCTGATGGGCGGGATGTAAATTGCCAACAGCCACTCGGGAGAAGTGTATGGTGTTTCCTGAAACACCTAAAAAACAAAGCAACAGAACCTAGGGCACTTCCACTTATGGTCCTATAGCTTAGGGAAATTAAAATCAAAAAGACACAGCCACCCCAAAGTTTGGAATGGCTCTGTTTACAAGAACCTCGTTTACAGTACAAGTTCAACATCGCAGAAAGTGAAAAATGGAAAGAAGTTGTGGTATTTACTTACAAAGCAATATCACTCAGCAATGAAATCTGTGTCATCAGGCCCTTAGCAGCACAATGAGTGGATTCAGGTATGATGATTCTAACTGAAGTAAGTCACACAGAAAAAGAAACATCATAAGATATCAGTAATACACGGAATGTAAACTTGGCTACACAGGAACTGAATTACAGAACAGAACAGGGTCTCAAATTTAGAAAACCAACTTATTCTTTCTTAAGGGTAAAGGTGAGTTGGGGTGCTGCATAAAACCAGAGATTGAAATGAGCACAGATAAAGTTCCTTAAGCCAAATATGGAATAGACAAGAGCTACTCCTTGCTCAACGAAATGGACTCAACACCCCATATTAAACGCCTAAGAATGTACCTGACTAGTAAGTATCTTAAAACCTATAGATTGCTATGTCACCGAAAGAGAATCAAGCATGTGTACAGGGGCATAAACGCAGCAGTGATAGGATTGGAGAGGTTCGGTGAGCAAATGAAGACCCTTTGAAGTCATATTGCATGGAACCCATTCCACGGGTCTCAACTCTCCAGGTTTAAGGTATTCTTCCTTCAGCTAAAACATGCATGTGGAACCCAACTATGATCAACCATGTGAACGGGAGACGTGTTCAAATATGTCTCAGTTTTCCTCCCCTGGTACTCGGGTGCAACATTCCAGACGCTTTACTAACACTCTCCCCACTTGGAGAGTCAGCGCCTTTAACCTCCTGTTTGGCCCAGTTTGCAATTTCTGCGGAAGATGAACAGGAATAGCGAGAACCAATGAGAGGCTAGCTGGAGGTGTCTGGACGGGCAAATTTAACTCTCATTTCCCACCAGGAAGAGGAAATAACCAAAGGCTCAGCGTGCCGTACCGGAACCAGATTAGGGCCTGAAGCCATCCTGCGGTGTTGCGGCCAGGTCACAAGAAAGCGAGTTGAAGAAAGGAGCTCAGGGGCACTGTAATTCACAAACCTGCAGAGTTATAAATGACAGCTATCGTCCAAAAATAGACTGAAGTAAGGCTGCCAAGAGGACTTGAAAGCGGGGCAGAATTGCAGGAAACCGATTTCAGGAGGTAGACTGGAATTGCATTGAAAGCATAGGAAAAGAGGCAGAACGTCCACAATGATGCACTTGGCCAAAAAGGGCGTATGCGTTTTTTCCTGAATATATTCAGGAAAAAACGCATACGCCCTTTTTGGCCAACCAAGCAAGCTTGCAAAGGAAATCTGCACTACAATGAAGTCTCACTTCCCCCCGGTCAAAAGGGCCATCTGAAAAAAGTGTAAAATCCAGAAAGGCAGGACAGGCCATGGAGAACTGGGAGCCTTGTTATGCTGATGGGCGGGATGTAAATTGCCAACAGACACTCGGGAGAAGTGTATGGTGTTTCCTGAAACATCTAAAAAACAAAGCAACAGAGCCTAGTACACTGCCACTTATGGTCCTATAGCTTAGGGAAATTAAAATCAAAAAGACACAGCCACCCCAAAGTTTGGGATGCCTCTGTTTACAAGAACCTCGTTTACAGTACAAGTTCAACATCGCAGAAAGTGAAAAATGGATAAAGAAGTTGTGGTATTCACTTACAAAGCAATATCACTCAGCAATGAAATCTGTGTCATCAGGCCCTTAGCAGCACAATGAGTGGATTCAGGTATGATGATTCTAACTGAAGTAAGTCACACAGAAAAAGAAACATCATAAGATATCAGTAATACACGGAATGTAAACTTGGCTACACAGGAACTGAATTACAGAACAGAACAGGGTCTCAAATTTAGAAAACCAACTTATGCTTGCTTAAGGGTAAAGGTGAGTTGGGGTGCTGCATAAAACCAGAGATTGAAATGAGCACAGAGAAAGTTCCTTAAGTCAAATATGGAATAGACAAGAGCTACTCCTTGCTCAACGAAATGGACTCAACACCGCATATTAAACGCCTAAGAATGTACCTGACTAGTAAGTATCTTAAAACCTATGGATTGCTATGTCTCCAAAAGAGAATCAAGCATGTGTACAGGGGCATAAACGCAGCAGTGATAGGATTGGAGAGGTTCGGTGAGCAAATGAAGACCCTTTGAAGTCATATTGCATGGTACCCATTCCACGGGTCTCAACTCTCCAGGTTTAAGGTATTCTTCCTTCAGCTAAAACATGCATGTGGAACCCAACTATGATCAACCATGTGAACGGGAGACGTGTTCAAATATGTCTCAGTTTTCCTCCCCTGGTACTCGGGTGCAACATTCCAGACGCTTTACTAACACTCTCCCCACTTGGAGAGTCAGCGCCTTTAACCTCCTGTTTGGCCCAGTTTGCAATTTCTGCGGAAGATGAACAGGAATAGCGAGAACCAATGAGAGACTAGCTGGAGGTGTCTGGACGGCCAAATTTAACTCTCATTTCCCACCAGGAAGAGGAAATAACCAAAGGCTCAACGTGCCGTGCCGGAACCAGATTAGGGCCTGAAGCCATCCTGCGGTGTTGCGGCCAGGTCACAAGAAAGCGAGTTGAAGAAAGGAGCTCAGGGGCACTGTAATTCACAAACCTGCAGAGTTATAAATGACAGCTATCGTCCAAAAATATACTGAAGTAAGGCTGCCAAGAGGACTTGAAAGCGGGGCAGAATTGCAGGAAACC
This sequence comes from Stenella coeruleoalba, assembly GCF_951394435.1. Classification (NCBI taxonomy): domain Eukaryota; kingdom Metazoa; phylum Chordata; class Mammalia; order Artiodactyla; family Delphinidae; genus Stenella; species Stenella coeruleoalba. The sequence goes on from NW_027646457.1 coordinate 17,721, forward strand.
GATTTCAGGAGGTAGACTGGAATTGCATTGAAAGCATAGGAAAAGAGGCAGAACGACCACAATGATGCACTTGGCGAAAAAGGGCGTATGCGTTTTTTCCTGAATATATTCAGGAAAAAACGCATACGCCCTTTTTGGCCAACCAAGCAAGCTTGCAAAGGAAATCTGCACTACAATGAAGTCTCACTTCCCCCCGGTCTAAAGGGCCATCTGAAAAAAGTGTAAAATCCAGAAAGGCAGGACAGGCCATGGAGAACTGGGAGCCTTGTTATGCTGATGGGCGGGATGTAAATTGCCAACAGACACTTGGGAGAAGTGTATGGTGTTTCCTGAAACATCTGAAAAACAATGCAACAGAGCCTAGGGCACTGCCACTTATGGTCCTATAGCTTAGGGAAATTAAAATCAAAAAGACACAGCCACCTCAAAGTTTGGGACGCCTCTGTTTACAAGAACCTCGTTTACAGTACAAGTTCAACATCGCAGAAAGTGAAAAATGGATAAAGAAGTTGTGGTATTTACTTACAAAGCAATATCACTCAGCAATGAAATCTATGTCATCAGGCCCTTAGCATCACAATGAGTGGATTCAGGTATGATGATTCTAACTGAAATAAGTCAGACAGAAAAAGAAACATCATAAGATATCAGTAATACACGGAATGTAAACTTGGCTATACAGGAACTGAATTACAGAACAGAACAGGGTCTCAAATTTAGAAAACCAACTTATGCTTGCTTAAGGGTAAAGGTGAGTTGGGGTGCTGCATAAAACCAGAGATTGAAATGAGCACAGATAAAGTTCCTTAAGTCAAATATGGAATAGACAAGAGCTACTCCTTGCTCAACGAAATGGACTCAACACCGCATATTAAACGCCTAAGAATGTGCCTGACTAGTAAGTATCTTAAAACCTATGGATTGCTATGTCTCCGAAAGAGAATCAAGCATGTGTACAGGGGCATAAATGCAGCAGTGATAGGATTGGAGAGGTTCGGTGAGCAAATGAAGACCCTTTGAAGTCATATTGCATGGTACCCATTACACGGGTCTCAACTCTCCAGGTTTAAGGTATTCTTCCTTCAGCTAAAACATGCATGTGGAACCCAAGTATGATCAACCATGTGAACGGGAGACGTGTTCAAATATGTCTCAGTTTTCCTCCCCTGGTACTCGGGTGCAACATTCCAGACGCTTTACTAACACTCTCCCCACTTGGAGAGTCAGCGTCTTTAACCTCCTGTTTGGCCCAGTTTGCAATTTCTGCGAAAGATGAACAGGAATAGCGAGAACCAATGAGAGGCTAGCTGGAGGTGTCTGGACGGGCAAATTTAACTCTCATTTCCCACCAGGAAGAGGAAATAACCAAAGGCTCAGCGTGCCGTACCGGAACCAGATTAGGGCCTGAAGCCATCCTGCGGTGTTGCGGCCAGGTCACAAGAAAGCGAGTTGAAGAAAGGAGCTCAGGGGCACTGTAATTCACAAACCTGCAGAGTTATAAATGACAGCTATCGTCCAAAAATAGACTGAAGTAAGGCTGCCAAGAGGACTTGAAAGCGGGGCAGAATTGCAGGAAACCGATTTCAGGAGGTAGACTGGAATTGCATTGAAAGCATAGGAAAAGAGGCAGAACGTCCACAATGATGCACTTGGCCAAAAAGGGCGTATGCGTTTTTTCCTGAATATATTCAGGAAAAAACGCATACGCCCTTTTTGGCCAACCATGCAAGCTTGCAAAGGAAATCTGCACTACAATGAAGTCTCACTTCCCCCCGGTCAAAAGGGCCATCTGAAAAAAGTGTAAAATCCAGAAAGGCAGGACAGGCCATGGAGAACTGGGAGCCTTGTTATGCTGATGGGCGGGATGTAAATTGCCAACAACCACACGGGAGAAGTGTATGGTGTTTCCTGAAACATCTAAAAAACAAAGCAACGGAGCCTAGGGCACTTCCACTTATGGTCCTATAGCTTAGGGAAATTAAAATCAAAAAGACACAGCCACCCCAAAGTTTGGAACGGCTCTGTTTACAAGAACCTCGTTTACAGTACAAGTTCAACATCGCAGAAACTGAAAAATGGATAAAGAAGTTGTGGTATTCACTTACAAAGCAATATCACTCAGCAATGAAATCTATGTCATCAGGCCCTTAGCAGCACAATGAGTCGATTCAGGTATGATGATTCTAACTGAAATAAGTCACACAGAAAAAGAAACATCATAAGATATCACTAATACACGGAATGGAAACTTGGCTACACAGGAACTGAATAACAGAACAGAACTGGGTCACAAATTTAGAAAAACAACTTATGCTTGCTTAAGGGTAAAGGTGAGTTGGGGTGCTGCATAAAACCAGAGATTGAAATGAGCACAGATAACGTTCCTTAAGCCAAATATGGAATAGACAAGAGCTACTACTTGCTCAACGAAATGGACTCAACACCGCATATTAAACGCCTAAGAATGTACCTGACTAGTAAGTATCTTAAAACCTATGGATTGCTATGTCTCCGAAAGAGAATCAAGTATGTGTACAGGGGCATAAACGCAGCAGTGATAGGATTGGAGACGTTCGGTGAGCAAATGAAGACCCTTTGAAGTCATATTGCATGGTACCCATTACACGGGTCTTAACTCTCCAGGTTTAAGGTATTCTTCCTTCAGCTAAAACATGCATGTGGAACCCAAGTATGATCAACCATGTGAACGGGAGACGTGTTCAAATATGTCTCAGTTTTCCTCCCCTGGCACTCGGGTGCAACATTCCAGACGCTTTACTAACACTCTCCCCACTTGGAGAGTCAGCGCCTTTAACCTCCTGTTTGGCCCAGTTTGCAATTTCTGCGGAAGATGAACAGGAATAGCGAGAACCAATGAGAGACTAGCTGGAGGTGTCTGGACGGCCAAATTTAACTCTCATTTCCCACCAGGAAGAGGAAATAACCAAAGGCTCAGCGTGCCGTGCCGGAACCAGATTAGGGCCTGAAGCCATCCTGCGGTGTTGCGGCCAGGTCACAAGAAAGCGAGTTGAAGAAAGGAGCTCAGGGGCACTGTAATTCACAAACCTGCAGAGTTATAAATGACAGCTATCGTCCAAAAATATACTGAAGTAAGGCTGCCAAGAGGACTTGAAAGCGGGGCAGAATTGCAGGAAACCGATTTCAGGAGGTAGACTGGAATTGCATTGAAAGCATAGGAAAAGAGGCAGAACGACCACAATGATGCACTTGGCGAAAAAGGGCGTATGCGTTTTTTCCTGAATATATTCAGGAAAAAACGCATACGCCCTTTTTGGCCAACCAAGCAAGCTTGCAAAGGAAATCTGCACTACAATGAAGTCTCACTTCCCCCCGGTCTAAAGGGCCATCTGAAAAAAGTGTAAAATCCAGAAAGGCAGGACAGGCCATGGAGAACTGGGAGCCTTGTTATGCTGATGGGCGGGATGTAAATTGCCAACAGACACTTGGGAGAAGTGTATGGTGTTTCCTGAAACATCTGAAAAACAATGCAACAGAGCCTAGGGCACTGCCACTTATGGTCCTATAGCTTAGGGAAATTAAAATCAAAAAGACACAGCCACCTCAAAGTTTGGGACGCCTCTGTTTACAAGAACCTCGTTTACAGTACAAGTTCAACATCGCAGAAAGTGAAAAATGGATAAAGAAGTTGTGGTATTTACTTACAAAGCAATATCACTCAGCAATGAAATCTATGTCATCAGGCCCTTAGCATCACAATGAGTGGATTCAGGTATGATGATTCTAACTGAAATAAGTCACACAGAAAAAGAAACATCATAAGATATCACTAATACACGGAATGGAAACTTGGCTACACAGGAACTGAATAACAGAACAGAACTGGGTCACAAATTTAGAAAAACAACCTTTGCTTGCTTAAGGGTAAAGGTGAGTTGGGGTGCTGCATAAAACCAGAGATTGAAATGAGCACAGATAACGTTCCTTAAGCCAAATATGGAATAGACAAGAGCTACTCCTTGCTCAACGACATGGACTCAACACCGCATATTAAACGCCTAAGAATGTACCTGACTAGTAAGTATCTTAAAACCTATGGATTGCTATGTCTCCGAAAGAGAATCAAGCATGTGTACAGGGGCATAAACGCAGCAGTGATAGGATTGGAGACGTTCGGTGAGCAAATGAAGACCCTTTGAAGTCATATTGCATGGTACCCATTACACGGGTCTTAACTCTCCAGGTTTAAGGTATTCTTCCTTCAGCTAAAACATGCATGTGGAACCCAAGTATGATCAACCATGTGAACGGGAGACGTGTTCAAATATGTCTCAGTTTTCCTCCCCTGGTACTCGGGTGCAACATTCCAGACGCTTTACTAACACTCTCCCCACTTGGAGAGTCAGTCCCTTTAACCTCCTGTTTGGCCCAGTTTGCAATATCTGCGGAAGATGAACAGGAATAGCGAGAACCAATGAGAGGCTAGCTGGAGGTGTCTGGACGGGCAAATTTAACTCTCATTTCCCACCAGGAAGAGGAATTAACCAAAGGCTCAGCATGCCGGGCCGGAACCAGATTAGGGCCTGAAGCCATCCTGCGCTGTTGCGGCCAGGTCACAAGAAAGCGAGTTGAAGAAAGGAGCTCAGGGGCACTGTAATTCACAAACCTGCAAAGTTATAAATGACAGCTATCGTCTAAAAATAGACTGAAGTAAGGCTGCCAAGAGGACTTGAAAGCGGGGCAGAATAGCAGGAAACCGATTTCAGGAGGTAGACTGGAATTGCATTGAAAGCATAGGAAAAGAGGCAGAACGTCCACAATGATGCACTTGGCCAAAAAGGGCGTATGCGTTTTTTCCTGAATATATTCAGGAAAAAACGCATACGCCCTTTTTGGCCAACCAAGCAAGCTTGCAAAGGAAATCTGCACTACAATGAAGTCTCACTTCCCCCCGGTCAAAAGGGCCATCTGAAAAAAGTGTAAAATCCAGAAAGGCAGGACAGGCCATGGAGAACTGGGAGCCTTGTTATGCTGATGGGCGGGATGTAAATTGCCAACAGACACTCGGGAGAAGTGTATGGTGTTTCCTGAAACATCTAAAAAACAAAGCAACAGAGCCTAGGGCACTGCCACTTATGGTCCTATAGCTTAGGGAAATTAAAATCAAAAAGACACAGCCACCCCAAAGTTTGGGACGCCTCTGTTTACAAGAACCTCGTTTACAGTACAAGTTCAACATCGCAGAAAGTGAAAAATGGATAAAGAAGTTTTTGTATTTACTTACAAAGCAATATCACTCAGCAATGAAATCTATGTCATCAGGCCCTTAGCATCACAATGAGTGGATTCAGGTATGATGATTCTAACTGAAATAAGTCACACAGAAAAAGAAACATCATAAGATATCAGTAATACACGGAATGTAAACTTGGCTACACAGGAACTGAATTACAGAACAGAACAGGGTCTCAAATTTAGAAAACCAACTTATGCTTGCTTAAGGGTAAAGGTGAGTTGGGGTGCTGCATAAAACCAGAGATTGAAATGAGCATAGATAAAGTTCCTTAAGTCAAATATGGAATAGACAAGAGCTACTCCTTGCTCAACGAAATGGACTCAACACCGCATATTAAACGCCTAAGAATGTACCTGACTAGTAAGTATCTTAAAACCTATGGATTGCTATGTCTCCGAAAGAGAATCAAGCATGTGTACAGGGGCATAAACGCACCAGTGATAGGATTGGAGACGTTCGGTGAGCAAATGAAGACCCTTTGAAGTCATATTGCATGGTACTCTTTACACGGGTCTTAACTCTCCAGGTTTAAGGTATTCTTCCTTCAGCTAAAACATGCATGTGGAACCCAAGTATGATCAACCATGTGAACGGGAGACGTGTTCAAATATGTCTCAGTTTTCCTCCCCTGGTACTCGGGTGCAACATTCCAGACGCTTTACTAACACTCTCCCCACTTGGAGAGTCAGTCCCTTTAACCTCCTGTTTGGCCCAGTTTGCAATTTCTGCGGAAGATGAACAGGAATAGCGAGAACCAATGAGAGGCTAGCTGGAGGTGTCTGGACGGGCAAATTTAACTCTCATTTCCCACCAGGAAGAGGAATTAACCAAAGGCTCAGCATGCCGGGCCGGAACCAGATTAGGGCCTGAAGCCATCCTGCGGTGTTGCGGCCAGGTCACAAGAAAGCGAGTTGAAGAAAGGAGCTCAGGGGCACTGTAATTCACAAACCTGCAGAGTTATAAATGACAGCTATCGTCCAAAAATAGACTGAAGTAAGGCTGCCAAGAGGACTTGAAAGCGGGGCAGAATTGCAGGAAACCGATTTCAGGAGGTAGACTGGAATTGCATTGAAAGCATAAGAAAAGAGGCAGAACGTCCACAATGATGCACTTGGCCAAAAAGGGCGTATGCGTTTTTTCCTGAATATATTCAGGAAAAAACGCATACGCCCTTTTTGGCCAACCAAGCAAGCTTGCAAAGGAAATCTGCACTACAATGAAGTCTCACTTCCCCCCGGTCAAAAGGGCCATCTGAAAAAAGTGTAAAATCCAGAAAGGCAGGACAGGCCATGGAGAACTGGGAGCCTTGTTATGCTGATGGGCGGGATGTAAATTGCCAACAGACACTCCGGAGAAGTGTATGGTGTTTCCTGAAACATCTAAAAAACAAAGCAACAGAGCCTAGGGCACTGCCACTTATGGTCCTATAGCTTAGGGAAATTAAATTCAAAAAGACACAGCCACCCCAAAGTTTGGGACGCCTCTGTTTACAAGAACCTCGTTTACAGTACAAGTTCAACATCGCAGAAAGTGAAAAATGGATAAAGAAGTTGTGGTATTCACTTACAAAGCAATATCACTCAGCAATGAAATCTGTGTCATCAGGCCCTTAGCAGCACAATGAGTGGATTCAGGTATGATGATTCTAACTGAAGTAAGTCACACAGAAAAAGAAACATCATAAGATATCAGTAATACACGGAATGTAAACTTGGCTACACAGGAACTGAATTACAGAACAGAACAGGGTCTCAAATTTAGAAAACCAACTTATGCTTGCTTAAGGGTAAAGGTGAGTTGGGGTGCTGCATAAAACCAGAGATTGAAATGAGCACAGAGAAAGTTCCTTAAGTCAAATATGGAATAGACAAGAGCTACTCCTTGCTCAACGAAATGGACTCAACACCGCATATTAAACGCCTAAGAATGTACCTGACTAGTAAGTATCTTAAAACCTATGGATTGCTATGTCTCCGAAAGAGAATCAAGCATGTGTACAGGGGCATAAATGCAGCAGTGATAGGATTGGAGAGGTTTGGTGAACAAATGAAGACCCTTTGAAGTCATATTGCATGGTACCCATTACACGGGTCTCAACTCTCCAGGTTTAAGGTATTCTTCCTTCAGCTAAAACATGCATGTGGAACCCAACTATGATCAACCATGTGAACGGGAGACGTGTTCAAATATGTCTCAGTTTTCCTCCCCTGGTACTCGGGTGCAACATTCCAGACGCTTTACTAACACTCTCCCCACTTGGAGAGTCAGCGCCTTTAACCTCCTGTTTGGCCCAGTTTGCAATTTCTGCGGAAGATGAACAGGAATAGCGAGAACCAATGAGTGACTAGCTGGAGGTGTCTGGACGGGCAAATTTAACTCTCATTTCCCACCAGGAAGAGGAATTAACCAAAGGCTCAGCGTGCCGTGCTGGAACCAGATTAGGGCCTGAAGCCATCCTGCAGTGTTGCGGCCAGGTCACAAAAAAGCAAGTTGAAGAAAGGAGCTCAGGGGCACTGTAATTCACAAACCTGCAGAGTTATAAATGACAGCTATCGTCCAAAAATAGACTGAAGTAAGGCTGCCAAGAGGACTTGAAAGTGGGGCAGAATTGCAGGAAACCGATTTCAGGAGGTAGACTGGAATTGCATTGAAAGCATAGGAAAAGAGGCAGAACGTCCACAATGATGCACTTGGCCAAAAAGGGCGTATGCGTTTTTTCCTGAATATATTCAGGAAAAAACGCATATGCCCTTTTTGGCCAACCAAGCAAGCTTGCAAAGGAAATCTGCACTACAATGAAGTCTCACTTCCCCCCGGTCAAAAGGGCCATCTGAAAAAAGTGTAAAATCCAGAAAGGCAGGACAGGCCATGGAGAACTGGGAGCCTTGTTATGCTGATGGGCGGGATGTAAATTGCCAACAACCACTCGGGAGAAGTGTATGGTGTTTCCTGAAACATCTAAAAAACAAAGCAACAGAACCTAGGGCACTTCCACTTATGGTCCTATAGCTTAGGGAAATTAAAATCAAAAAGACACAGCCGCCCCAAAGTTTGGAGCGGCTCTGTTTACAAGAACCTCGTTTACAGTACAAGTTCAACATCGCAGAAAGTGAAAAATGGATAAAGAAGTTGTGGTATTTACTTACAAAGCAATATCACTCAGCAATGAAATCTGTGTCATCAGGCCCTTAGCAGCACAATGAGTGGATTCAGGTATGATGATTCTAACTGAAGAAAGTCACACAGAAAAAGAAACATCATAAGATATCAGTAATACACGGAATGTAATCTTGGCTACACAGGAACTGAATTACAGAACAGAACAGCGTCTCAAATTTAGAAAACCAACTTATGCTTGCTTAAGGGTAAAGGTGAGTTGGGGTGCTGCATAAAACCAGAGATTGAAATGAGCACAGATAAAGTTCCTTAAGTCAAATATGGAATAGACAAGAGCTACTCCTTGCTCAACGAAATGGAGTCAACACCGCATATTAAACGCCTAAGAATGTACCTGACTAGTAAGTATCTTAAAACCTATGGATTGCTATGTCTCCGAAAGAGAATCAAGCATGTGTACAGGGGCATAAACGCAGCAGTGATAGGATTGGAGAGGTTCGGTGAGCAAATGAAGACCCTTTGAAGTCATATTGCATGGTACCCATTCCACGGGTCTCAACTCTCCAGGTTTAAGGTATTCTTCCTTCAGCTAAAACATGCATGTGGAACCCAACTATGATCAACCATGTGAACGGGAGACGTGTTCAAATATGTCTCAGTTTTCCTCCCCTGGTACTCGGGTGCAACATTCCAGACGCTTTACTAACACTCTCCCCACTTGGAGAGTCAGCGCCTTTAACCTCCTGTTTGGCCCAGTTTGCAATTTCTGCGGAAGATGAACAGGAATAGCGAGAACCAATGAGAGGCTAGCTGGAGGTGTCTGGACGGGCAAATTTAACTCTCATTTCCCACCAGGAAGAGGAAATAACCAAAGGCTCAGTGTGCCGTACCGGAACCAGATTAGGGCCTGAAGCCATCCTGCGGTGTTGCGGCCAGGTCACAAGAAAGCGAGTTGAAGAAAGGAGCTCAGGGGCACTGTAATTCACAAACCTGCAGAGTTATAAATGACAGCTATCGTCCAAAAATAGACTGAAGTAAGGCTGCCAAGAGGACTTGAAAGCGGGGCAGAATTGCAGGAAACCGATTTCAGGAGGTAGACTGGAATTGCATTGAAAGCATAGGAAAAGAGGCAGAACGTCCACAATGATGCACTTGGCCAAAAAGGGCGTATGCGTTTTTTCCTGAATATATTCAGGAAAAAACGCATACGCCCTTTTTGGCCAACCAAGCAAGCTTGCAAAGGAAATCTGCACTACAATGAAGTCTCACTTCCCCCCGGTCAAAAGGGCCATCTGAAAAAAGTGTAAAATCCAGAAAGGCAGGACAGGCCATGGAGAACTGGGAGCCTTGTTATGCTGATGGGCGGGATGTAAATTGCCAACAACCACTCGGGAGAAGTGTATGGTGTTTCCTGAAACATCTAAAAAACAAAGCAACAGAACCTAGGGCACTTCCACTTATGGTCCTATAGCTTAGGGAAATTAAAATCAAAAAGACACAGCCACCCCAAAGTTTGGAACGGCTCTGTTTACAAGAACCTCGTTTACAGTACAAGTTCAACATCGCAGAAAGTGAAAAATGGATAAAGAAGTTGTGGTATTTACTTACAAAGCAATATCACTCAGCAATGAAATCTATGTCATCAGGCCCTTAGCAGCACAATGAGTGGATTCAGGTATGATGATTCTAACTGAAGTAAGTCACACAGAAAAAGAAACATCATAAGATATCAGTAATACACGGAATGTAAACTTGGCTACACAGGAACTGAATTACAGAACAGAACAGGGTCTCAAATTTAGAAAAACAACTTATGCTTGCTTAAGGGTAAAGGTGAGTTGGGGTGCTGCATAAAACCAGAGATTGAAATGAGCACAGATAAAGTTCCTTAAGTCAAATATGGAATAGACAAGAGCTACTCCTTGCTCAACGAAATGGACTCAACACCGCATATTAAACGCCTAAGAATGTACCTGACTAGTAAGTATCTTAAAACCTATGGATTGCTATGTCTCCGAAAGAGAATCAAGCATGTGTACAAGGGCATAAACGCAGCAGTGATAGGATTGGAGAGGTTCGGTGAGCAAATGAAGACCCTTTGAAGTCATATTGCATGGTACCCATTCCACGGGTCTCAACTCTCCAGGTTTAAGGTATTCTTCCTTCAGCTAAAACATGCATGTGGAACCCAAGTATGATCAACCATGTGAACGGGAGACGTGTTCATATATGTCTCAGTTTTCCTCCCCTGGTACTCGGGTGCAACATTCCAGACGCTTTACTAACACTCTCCCCACTTGGAGAGTCAGCGCCTTTAACCTCCTGTTTGGCCCAGTTTGCAATTTCTGCGGAAGATGAACAGGAATAGCGAGAACCAATGAGAGGCTAGCTGGAGGTGTCTGGACGGGCAAATTTAACTCTCATTTCCCACCAGGAAGAGGAAATAACCAAAGGCTCAGCGTGCCGTACCGGAACCAGATTAGGGCCTGAAGCCATCCTGCGGTGTTGCGGCCAGCTCAAAAGAAAGCGAGTTGAAGAAAGGAGCTCAGGGGCACTGTAATTCACAAACCTGCAGAGTTATAAATGACAGCTATCGTCCAAAAATAGACTGAAGTAAGGCTGCCAAGAGGACTTGAAAGCGGGGCAGAATTGCAGGAAACCGATTTCAGGAGGTAGACTGGAATTGCATTGAAAGCATAGGAAAAGAGGCAGAACGTCCACAATGATGCACTTGGCCAAAAAGGGCGTATGCGTTTTTTCCTGAATATATTCAGGAAAAAACGCATACGCCCTTTTTGGCCAACCAAGCAAGCTTGCAAAGGAAATCTGCACTACAATGAAGTCTCACTTCCCCCCGGTCAAAAGGGCCATCTGAAAAAAGTGTAAAATCCAGAAAGGCAGGACAGGCCATGGAGAACTGGGAGCCTTGTTATGCTGATGGGCGGGATGTAAATTGCCAACAACCACTCGGGAGAAGTGTATGGTGTTTCCTGAAACATCTAAAAAACAAAGCAACAGAACCTAGGGCACTTCCACTTATGGTCCTATAGCTTAGGGAAATTAAAATCAAAAAGACACAGCCACCCCAAAGTTTGGAACGGCTCTGTTTACAAGAACCTCGTTTACAGTACAAGTTCAACATCGCAGAAAGTGAAAAATGGATAAAGAAGTTGTGGTATTTACTTACAAAGCAATATCACTCAGCAATGAAATCTGTGTCATCAGGCGCTTAGCAGCACAATGAGTGGATTCAGGTATGATGATTCTAACTGAAGTAAGTCACACAGAAAAAGAAACATCATAAGATATCAGTAATACACGGAATGGAAACTTGGCTACACAGGAACTGAATTACAGAACAGAACAGGGTCTCAAATTTAGAAAAACAACTTATGCTTCCTTAAGGGTAAAGGTGAGTTGGGGTGCTGCATAAAACCAGAGATTGAAATGAGCACAGATAAAGTTCCTTAAGTCAAATATGGAATAGACAAGAGCTACTCCTTGCTCAACGAAATGGACTCAACACCGCATATTAAACGCCTAAGAATGTACCTGACTAGTAAGTATCTTAAAACCTATGGATTGCTATGTCTCCGAAAGAGAATCAAGCATGTGTACAGGGGCATAAATGCAGCAGTGATAGGATTGGAGAGGTTCGGTGAGCAAATGAAGACCCTTTGAAGTCATATTGCATGGTACCCATTCCACGGGTCTCAACTCTCCAGGTTTAAGGTATTCTTCCTTCAGCTAAAACATGCATGTGGAACCCAAGTATGATCAACCATGTGAACGGGAGACGTGTTCAAATATGTCTCAGTTTTCCTCCCCTGGTACTCGGGTGCAACATTCCGGACGCTTTACTAACACTCTCCCCACTTGGAGAGTCAGCGCCTTTAACCTCCTGATTGGCCCAGTTTGCAATTTCTGCGGAAGATGAACAGGAATAGCGAGAACCAATGAGAGGCTAGCTGGAGGTGTCTGGACGGGCAAATTTAACTCTCATTTCCCACCAGGAAGAGGAATTAACCAAAGGCTCAGCGTGCCGTGCCGGAACCAGATTAGGGCCTGAAGCCATCCTGCGGTGTTGCGGCCAGGTCACAAAAAAGCAAGTTGAAGAAAGGAGCTCAGGGGCACTGTAATTCACAAACCTGCAGAGTTATAAATGACAGCTATCGTCCAAAAATAGACTGAAGTAAGGCTGCCAAGAGGACTTGAAAGCGGGGCAGAATTGCAGGAAACCGATTTCAGGAGGTAGACTGGAATTGCATTGAAAGCATAGGAAAAGAGGCAGAACGTCCACAATGATGCACTTGGCCAAAAAGGGCGTATGCGTTTTTTCCTGAATATATTCAGGAAAAAACGCATACGCCCTTTTTGGCCAACCAAGCAGGCTTGCAAAGGAAATCTGCACTACAATGAAGTCTCACTTCCCCCCGGTCAAAAGGGCCATCTGAAAAAAGTGTAAAATCCAGAAAGGCAGGACAGGCCATGGAGAACTGGGAGCCTTGTTATGCTGATGGGCGGGATGTAAATTGCCAACAACCACTCGGGAGAAGTGTATGGTGTTTCCTGAAACATCTAAAAAACAAAGCAACAGAACCTAGGGCACTTCCACTTATGGTCCTATAGCTTAGGGAAATTAAAATCAAAAAGACACAGCCACCCCAAAGTTTGGAATGGCTCTGTTTACAAGAACCTCGTTTACAGTACAAGTTCAACATCGCAGAAATTGAAAAATGGATAAAGAAGTTGTGGTATTTACTTACAAAGCAATATCACTCAGCACTGAAATCTGTGTCATCAGGCCCTTAGCAGCACAATGAGTGGATTCAGGTATGATGATTCTAACTGAAGAAAGTCACACAGAAAAAGAAACATCATAAGATATCAGTAATACACGGAATGTAAACTTGGCTACACAGGAACTGAATTACAGAACAGAACAGGGTCTCAAATTTAGAAAACCAACTTATGCTGGCTTAAGGGTAAAGGTGAGTTGGGGTGCTGCATAAAACCAGAGATTGAAATGAGCACAGATAAAGTTCCTTAAGTCAAATATGGAATAGACAAGAGCTACTCCTTGCTCAACGAAATGGACTCAACACCGCATATTAAACGCCTAAGAATGTACCTGACTAGTAAGTATCTTAAAACCTATGGATTGCTATGTCTCCGAAAGAGAATCAAGCATGTGTACAGGGGCATAAACGCAGCAGTGATAGGATTGGAGAGGTTCGGTGAGCAAATGAAGACCCTTTGAAGTCATATTGCATGGTACCCATTCCACGGGTCTCAACTCTCCAGGTTTAAGGTATTCTTCCTTCAGCTAAAACATGCATGTGGAACCCAAGTATGATCAACCATGTGAACGGGAGACGTGTTCAAATATGTCTCAGTTTTCCTCCCCTGGTACTCGGGTGCAACATTCCAGACGCTTTACTAACACTCTCCCCACTTGGAGAGTCAGCGCCTTTAACCTCCTGTTTGGCCCAGTTTGCAATTTCTGCGGAAGATGAACAGGAATAGCGAGAACCAATGAGAGGCTAGCTGGAGGTGTCTGGACGGGCAAATTTAACTCTCATTTCCCACGAGGAAGAGGAAATAACCAAAGGCTCAGCGTGCCGTACCGGAACCAGATTAGGGCCTGAAGCCATCCTGCGGTGTTGCGGCCAGCTCAAAAGAAAGCGAGTTGAAGAAAGGAGCTCAGGGGCACTGTAATTCACAAACCTGCAGAGTTATAAATGACAGCTATCGTCCAAAAATAGACTGAAGTAAGGCTGCCAAGAGGACTTGAAAGCGGGGCAGAATTGCAGGAAACCGATTTCAGGAGGTAGACTGGAATTGCATTGAAAGCATAGGAAAAGAGGCAGAACGTCCACAATGATGCACTTGGCCAAAAAGGGCGTATGCGTTTTTTCCTGAATATACTCAGGAAAAAACCCATACGCCCTTTTTGGCCAACCAAGCAAGCTTGCAAAGGAAATCTGCACTACAATGAAGTCTCACTTCCCCCCGGTCAAAAGGGCCATCTGAAAAAAGTGTAAAATCCAGAAAGGCAGGACAGGCCATGGAGAACTGGGAGCCTTGTTATGCTGATCGGCGGGATGTAAATTGCCAACAGACACTTGGGAGAAGTGTATGGTGTTTCCTGAAACATCTAAAAAACAAAGCAACAGAGCCTAGGGCACTGCCACTTATGGTCCTATAGCTTAGGGAAATTAAAATCAAAAAGACACACCCACCCCAAAGTTTGGGACGCCTCTGTTTACAAGAACCTCGTTTACAGTACAAGTTCAACATCGCAGAAAGTGAAAAATGGATAAAGAAGTTGTGGTATTCACTTACAAAGCAATATCACTCAGCAATGAAATCTGTGTCATCAGGCCCTTAGCAGCACAATGAGTGGATTCAGGTATGATGATTCTAACTGAAGTAAGTCACACAGAAAAAGAAACACCATAAGATATCAGTAATACACGGAATGTAAACTTGGCTACACAGGAACTGAATTACAGAACAGAACAGGGTCTCAAATTTAGAAAAACAACTTATGCTTGCTTAAGGGTAAAGGTGAGTTGGGGTGCTGCATAAAACCAGAGATTGAAATGAGCACAGATAAAGTTCCTTAAGTCAAATATGGAATAGACAAGAGCTACTCCTTGCTCAACGAAATGGACTCAACACCGCATATTAAACGCCTAAGAATGTACCTGACTAGTAAGTATCGTAAAACCTATGGATTGCTATGTCTCCGAAAGAGAATCAAGCATGTGTACAGGGGCATAAACGCAGCAGTGATAGGATTGGAGAGGTTCGGTGAGCAAATGAAGACCCTTTGAAGTCATATTGCATGGTACCCATTCCACGGGTCTCAACTCTCCAGGTTTAAGGTATTCTTCCTTCAGCTAAAACATGCATGTGGAACCCAAGTATGATCAACCATGTGAACGGGAGACGTGTTCAAATATGTCTCAGTTTTCCTCCCCTGGTACTCGGGTGCAACATTCCAGACGCTTTACTAACACTCTCCCCACTTGGAGAGTCAGCGCCTTTAACCTCCTGTTTGGCCCAGTTTGCAATTTCTGCGGAAGATGAACAGGAATAGCGAGAACCAATGAGAGGCTAGCTGGAGGTGTCTGGACGGGCAAATTTAACTCTCATTTCCCACGAGGAAGAGGAAATAACCAAAGGCTCAGCGTGCCGTACCGGAACCAGATTAGGGCCTGAAGCCATCCTGCGGTGTTGCGGCCAGCTCAAAAGAAAGCGAGTTGAAGAAAGGAGCTCAGGGGCACTGTAATTCACAAACATGCAGAGTTATAAATGACAGCTATCGTCCAAAAATAGACTGAAGTAAGGCTGCCAAGAGGACTTGAAAGCGGGGCAGAATTGCAGGAAACCGATTTCAGGAGGTAGACTGGAATTGCATTGAAAGCATAGGAAAAGAGGCAGAACGTCCACAATGATGCACTTGGCCAAAAAGGGCGTATGCGTTTTTTCCTGAATATACTCAGGAAAAAACGCATACGCCCTTTTTGGCCAACCAAGCAAGCTTGCAAAGGAAATCTGCACTACAATGAAGTCTCACTTCCCCCCGGTCAAAAGGGCCATCTGAAAAAAGTGTAAAATCCAGAAAGGCAGGACAGGCCATGGAGAACTGGGAGCCTTGTTATGCTGATGGGCGGGATGTAAATTGCCAACAGACACTTGGGAGAAGTGTATGGTGTTTCCTGAAACATCTAAAAAACAAAGCAACAGAGCCTAGGGCACTGCCACTTATGGTCCTATAGCTTTGGGAAATTAAAATCAAAAAGACACAGCCACCCCAAAGTTTGGGACGCCTCTGTTTACAAGAACCTCGTTTACAGTACAAGTTCAACATCGCAGAAAGTGAAAAATGGATAAAGAAGTTGTGGTATTCACTTACAAAGCAATATCACTCAGCAATGAAATCTGTGTCATCAGGCCCTTAGCAGCACAATGAGTGGATTCAGGTATGATGATTCTAACTGAAGTAAGTCACACAGAAAAAGAAACATCATAAGATATCATTAATACACGGAATGTAAACTTGGCTACACAGGAACTGAATTACAGAACAGAACAGGGTCTCAAATTTAGAAAAACAACTTATGCTTGCTTAAGGGTAAAGGTGAGTTGGGGTGCTGCATAAAACCAGAGATTGAAATGAGCACAGATAAAGTTCCTTAAGTCAAATATGGAATAGACAAGAGCTACTCCTTGCTCAACGAAATGGACTCAACACCGCATATTAAACGCCTAAGAATGTACCTGACTAGTAAGTATCGTAAAACCTATGGATTGCTATGTCTCCGAAAGAGAATCAAGCATGTGTACAGGGGCATAAACGCAGCAGTGATAGGATTGGAGAGGTTCGGTGAGCAAATGAAGACCCTTTGAAGTCATATTGCATGGTACCCATTCCACGGGTCTCAACTCTCCAGGTTTAAGGTATTCTTCCTTCAGCTAAAACATGCATGTGGAACCCAAGTATGATCAACCATGTGAACGGGAGACGTGTTCAAATATGTCTCAGTTTTCCTCCCCTGGTACTCGGGTGCAACATTCCAGACGCTTTACTAACACTCTCCCCACTTGGAGAGTCAGCGCCTTTAACCTCCTGTTTGGCCCAGTTTGCAATTTCTGCGGAAGATGAACAGGAATAGCGAGAACCAATGAGAGACTAGCTGGAGGTGTCTGGACGGCCAAATTTAACTCTCATTTCCCACCAGGAAGAGGAAATAACCAAAGGCTCAGCGTGCCGTGCCGGAACCAGATTAGGGCCTGAAGCCATCCTGCGGTGTTGCGGCCAGGTCACAAGAAAGCGAGTTGAAGAAAGGAGCTCAGGGGCACTGTAATTCACAAACCTGCAGAGTTATAAATGACAGCTATCGTCCAAAAATATACTGAAGTAAGGCTGCCAAGAGGACTTGAAAGCGGGGCAGAATTGCAGGAAACCGATTTCAGGAGGTAGACTGGAATTGCATTGAAAGCATAGGAAAAGAGGCAGAACGGCCACAATGATGCACTTGGCCAAAAAGGGCGTATGCGTTTTTTCCTGAATATATTCAGGAAAAAACGCATACGCCCTTTTTGGCCAACCAAGCAAGCTTGCAAAGGAAATCTGCACTACAATGAAGTCTCACTTCCCCCCGGTCAAAAGGGCCATCTGAAAAAAGTGTAAAATCCAGAAAGGCAGGACAGGCCATGGAGAACTGGGAGCCTTGTTATGCTGATGGGCGGGATGTAAATTGCCAACAACCACTCGGGAGAAGTGTATGGTGTTTCCTGAAACATCTAAAAAACAAAGCAACAGAACCTAGGGCACTTCCACTTATGGTCCTATAGCTTAGGGAAATTAAAATCAAAAAGACACAGCCACCCCAAAGTTTGGAACGGCTCTGTTTACAAGAACCTCGTTTACAGTACAAGTTCAACATCGCAGAAAGTGAAAAATGGATAAAGAAGTTGTGGTATTTACTTACAAAGCAATATCACTCAGCAATGAAATCTATGTCATCAGGCCCTTAGCAGCACAATGAGTGGATTCAGGTATGATGATTCTAACTGAAGTAAGTCACACAGAAAAAGAAACATCATAAGATATCAGTAATACACGGAATGTAAACTTGGCTATACAGGAACTGAATTACAGAACAGAACAGGGTCTCAAATTTAGAAAAACAACTTATGCTTGCTTAAGGGTAAAGGTGAGTTGGGGTGCTGCATAAAACCAGAGATTGAAATGAGCACAGATAAAGTTCCTTAAGCCAAATATGGAATAGACAAGAGCTACTCCTTGCTCAACGAAATGGACTCAACACCGCATATTAAACGCCTAAGAATGTACCTGACTTGTAAGTATCTTAAAACCTATGGATTGCTATGTCTCCGAAAGAGAATCAAGCATGTGTACAGGGGCATAAACGCAGCAGTGATAGGATTGGAGAGGTTCGGTGAGCAAATGAAGACCCTTTGAAGTCATATTGCATGGTACCCATTACACGGGTTTCAACTACCCAGGTTTAAGGTATTCTTCCTTCAGCTAAAACATGCATGTGGAGCCTAGAGTATGATCAACCATGTGATCGGGAGACGTGTTCAAATATGTCTCAGTTTTCCTCCCCTGGTACTCGGGTGCAACATTCCAGACGCTTTACTAACACTCTCCCCACTTGGAGAGTCAGCGCCTTTAACCTCCTGTTTGGCCCAGTTTGCAATTTCTGCGGAAGATGAACAGGAATAGCGAGAACCAATGAGAGGCTAGCTGGAGGTGTCTGGACGGGCAAATTTAACTCTCATTTCCCACCAGGAAGAGGAAATAACCAAAGGCTCAGCGTGCCGTACCGGAACCAGATTAGGGCCTGAAGCCATCCTGCGGTGTTGCGGCCAGCTCAAAAGAAAGCGAGTTGAAGAAAGGAGCTCAGGGGCACTGTAATTCACAAACCTGCAGAGTTATAAATGACAGCTATCGTCCAAAAATAGACTGAAGTAAGGCTGCCAAGAGGACTTGAAAGCGGGACAGAATTGCAGGAAACCGATTTCAGGAGGTAGACTGGAATTGCATTGAAAGCATAGGAAAAGAGGCAGAACGGCCACAATGATGCACTTGGCCAAAAAGGGCGTATGCGTTTTTTCCTGAATATATTCAGGAAAAAACGCATACGCCCTTTTTGGCCAACCAAGCAAGCTTGCAAAGGAAATCTGCACTACAATGAAGTCTCACTTCCCCCCGGTCAAAAGGGCCATCTGAAAAAAGTGTAAAATCCAGAAAGGCAGGACAGGCCATGGAGAACTGGGAGCCTTGTTATGCTGATGGGCGGGATGTAAATTGCCAACAGACACTTGGGAGAAGTGTATGGTGTTTCCTGAAACATCTAAAAAACAATGCAACAGAGCCTAGGGCACTGCCACTTATGGTCCTATAGCTTAGGGAAATTAAAATCAAAAAGACACAGCCACCCCAAAGTTTGGGACGCCTCAGTTTACAAGAACCTCATTTACAGTACAAGTTCAACATCGCAGAAAGTGAAAAATGGATAAAGAAGTTGTGGTATTTACTTACAAAGCAATATCACTCAGCAATGAAATCTGTGTCATCAGGCCCTTAGCATCACAATGAGTGGATTCAGGTATGATGATTCTAACTGAAATAAGTCACACAGAAAAAGAAACATCATAAGATATCAGTAATACACGGAATGTAAACTTGGCTATACAGGAACTGAATTACAGAACAGAACAGGGTCTCAAATTTAGAAAACCAACTTATGCTTGCTTAAGGGTAAAGGTGAGTTGGGGTGCTGCATAAAACCAGAGATTGAAATGAGCACAGATAAAGTTCCTTAAGCCAAATATGGAATAGACAAGAGCTACTCCTTGCTCAACGAAATGGACTCAACACCGCATATTAAACGCCTAAGAATGTACCTGACTAGTAAGTATCGTAAAACCTATGGATTGCTATGTCTCCAAAAGAGAATCAAGCATGTGTACAGGGGCATAAACGCAGCAGTGATAGGATTGGAGAGGTTCGGTGAGCAAATGAAGACCCTTTGAAGTCATATTGCATGGTACCCATTACACGGGTCTCAACTCTCCAGGTTTATGGTATTCTTCCTTCAGCTAAAACATGCATGTGGAACCCAAGTATGATCAACCATGTGAACGGGAGACGTGTTCAAATATGTCTCAGTTTTCCTCCCCTGGTACTCGGGTGCAACATTCCAGACGCTTTACTAACACTCTCCCCACTTGGAGAGTCAGCGCCTTTAACCTCCTGTTTGGCCCAGTTTGCAATTTCTGCGGAAGATGAACAGGAATAGCGAGAACCAATGAGAGACTAGCTGGAGGTGTCTGGACGGGCAAATTTAACTCTCATTTCCCACCAGGAAGAGGAAATAACCAAAGGCTCAGCGTGCCGTTCCGGAACCAGATTAGGGCCTGAAGCCATCCTGCGGTGTTGCGGCCAGGTCAAAAGAAAGCGAGTTGAAGAAAGGAGCTCAGGGGCACTGTAATTCACAAACCTGCAGAGTTATAAATGACAGCTATCGTCCAAAAACATACTGAAGTAAGGCTGCCAAGAGGACTTGAAAGCGGGGCAGAATTGCAGGAAACCGATTTCAGGAGGTAGACTGGAATTGCATTGAAAGCATAGGAAAAGAGGCAGAACGGCCACAATGATGCACTTGGCCAAAAAGGGCGTATGCGTTTTTTCCTGAATATATTCAGGAAAAAACGCATACGCCCTTTTTGGCCAACCAAGCAAGCTTGCAAAGGAAATCTGCACTACAATGAAGTCTCACTTCCCCCCGGTCAAAAGGGCCATCTGAAAAAAGTGTAAAATCCAGAAAGGCAGGACAGGCCATGGAGAACTGGGAGCCTTGTTATGCTGATGGGCGGGATGTAAATTGTCAACAGACACTCGGGAGAAGTGTATGGTGTTTCCTGAAACATCTAAAAAACAAAGCAACAGAACCTAGGGCACTTCCACTTATGGTCCTATAGCTTAGGGAAATTAAAATCAAAAAGACACAGCCACCCCAAAGTTTGGAACGGCTCTGTTTACAAGAACCTCGTTTACAGTACAAGTTCAACATCGCAGAAAGTGAAAAATGGATAAAGAAGTTGTGGTATTTACTTACAAAGCAATATCACTCAGCAATGAAATCTATGTCATCAGGCCCTTAGCAGCACAATGAGTGGATTCAGTTATGATGATTCTAACTGAAGTAAGTCACACAGAAAAAGAAACATCATAAGATATCAGTAATACACGGAATGTAAACTTGGCTACACAGGAACTGAATTACAGAACAGAACAGGGTCTCAAATTTAGAAAAACAACTTATGCTTGCTTAAGGGTAAAGGTGAGTTGGGGTGCTGCATAAAACCAGAGATTGAAATGAGCACAGATAAAGTTCCTTAAGCCAAATATGGAATAGACAAGAGCTACTCCTTGCTCAACGAAATGGACTCAACACCGCATATTAAACGCCTAAGAATGTGCCTGACTAGTAAGTATCTTAAGACCTATGGATTGCTATGTCTCCGAAAGAGAATCAAGCATGTGTACAGGGGCATAAACGCAGCAGTGATAGGATTGGAGAGGTTCGGTGAGCAAATGAAGACCCTTTGAAGTCATATTGCATGGTACCCATTACACGGGTCTCAACTCTCCAGGTTTAAGGTATTCTTCCTTCAGCTAAAACATGCATGTGGAACCCAAGTATGATCAACCATGTGAACGGGAGACGTGTTCAAATATGTCTCAGTTTTCCTCCCCTGGTACTCGGGTGCAACATTCCAGACGCTTTACTAACACTCTCCCCACTTGGAGAGTCATCGCCTTTAACCTCCTGTTTGGCCCAGTTTGCAATTTCTGCGGAAGATGAACAGGAATAGCGAGAACCAATGAGAGGCTAGCTGGAGGTGTCTGGACGGGCAAATTTAACTCTCATTTCCCACCAGGAAGTGGAATTAACCAAAGGCTCAGCATGCCGGGCCGGAACCAGATTAGGGCCTGAAGCCATCCTGCGGTGTTGCGGCCAGGTCACAAGAAAGCGAGTTGAAGAAAGGAGCTCAGGGGCACTGTAATTCACAAACCTGCAGAGTTATAAATGACAGCTATCGTCCAAAAATAGACTGAAGTAAGGCTGCCAAGAGGACTTGAAAGCGGGGCAGAATAGCAGGAAACCGATTTCAGGAGGTAGACTGGAATTGCATTGAAAGCATAGGAAAAGAGGCAGAACGTCCACAATGATGCACTTGGCCAAAAAGGGCGTATGCGTTTTTTCCTGAATATATTCAGGAAAAAACGCATACGCCCTTTTTGGCCAACCAAGCAAGCTTGCAAAGGAAATCTGCACTACAATGAAGTCTCACTTCCCCCCGGTCAAAAGGGCCATCTGAAAAAAGTGTAAAATCCAGAAAGGCAGGACAGGCCATGGAGAACTGGGAGCCTTGTTATGCTGATGGGCGGGATGTAAATTGCCAACAGGCACTCGGGAGAAGTGTATGGTGTTTCCTGAAACATCTAAAAAACAATGCAACAGAGCCTAGGGCACTTCCACTTATGGTCCTATAGCTTAGGGAAATTAAAATCAAAAAGACACAGCCACCCCAAAGTTTGGAACGGCTCTGTTTACAAGAACCTCGTTTACAGTACAAGTTCAACATCGCAGAAAGTGAAAAATGGATAAAGAAGTTGTGGTATTTACTTACAAGGCAATATCACTCAGCAATGAAATCTGTGTCAACAGGCCCTTAGCAGCACAATGAGTGGATTCAGGTATGATGATTCTAACTGAAGTAAGTCACACAGAAAAAGAAACATCATAAGTTATCACTAATACACGGAATGTAAACTTGGCTACACAGGAACTGAATTACAGAACAGAACAGGGTCTCAAATTTAGAAAACCAACTATGCTTGCTTAAGGGTAAAGGTGAGTTGGGGTGCTGCATAAAACCAGAGATTGAAATGAGCACAGATAAAGTTCCTTAAGCCAAATATGGAATAGACAAGAGCTACTCCTTGCTCAACG
Organism: Stenella coeruleoalba; assembly: GCF_951394435.1. NCBI lineage: Eukaryota > Metazoa > Chordata > Mammalia > Artiodactyla > Delphinidae > Stenella > Stenella coeruleoalba. Next base: position 40,677 of record NW_027646457.1, read on the forward strand.
AAATGGACTCAACACCGCATATTAAACGCCTAAGAATGTGCCTGACTAGTAAGTATCTTAAAACCTATGGATTGCTATGTCTCCGAAAGAGAATCAAGCATGTGTACAGGGGCATAAATGCAGCAGTGATAGGATTGGAGAGGTTCGGTGAGCAAATGAAGACCCTTTGAAGTCATATTGCATGGTACCCATTACACGGGTCTCAACTCTCCAGGTTTAAGGTATTCTTCCTTCAGCTAAAACATGCATGTGGAACCCAAGTATGATCAACCATGTGAACGGGAGACGTGTTCAAATATGTCTCAGTTTTCCTCCCCTGGTACTCGGGTGCAACATTCCAGACGCTTTACTAACACTCTCCCCACTTGGAGAGTCATCGCCTTTAACCTCCTGTTTGGCCCAGTTTGCAATTTCTGCGGAAGATGAACAGGAATAGCGAGAACCAATGAGAGGCTAGCTGGAGGTGTCTGGACGGGCAAATTTAACTCTCATTTCCCACCAGGAAGAGGAATTAACCAAAGGCTCAGCATGCCGGGCCGGAACCAGATTAGGGCCTGAAGCCATCCTGCGGTGTTGCGGCCAGGTCACAAGAAAGCGAGTTGAAGAAAGGAGCTCAGGGGCACTGTAATTCACAAACCTGCAGAGTTATAAATGACAGCTATCGTCCAAAAATAGACTGAAGTAAGGCTGCCAAGAGGACTTGAAAGCGGGGCAGAATAGCAGGAAACCGATTTCAGGAGGTAGACTGGAATTGCATTGAAAGCATAGGAAAAGAGGCAGAACGTCCACAATGATGCACTTGGCCAAAAAGGGCGTATGCGTTTTTTCCTGAATATATTCAGGAAAAAACGCATACGCCCTTTTTGGCCAACCAAGCAAGCTTGCAAAGGAAATCTGCACTACAATGAAGTCTCACTTCCCCCCGGTCAAAAGGGCCATCTGAAAAAAGTGTAAAATCCAGAAAGGCAGGACAGGCCATGGAGAACTGGGAGCCTTGTTATGCTGATGGGCGGGATGTAAATTGCCAACAGGCACTCGGGAGAAGTGTATGGTGTTTCCTGAAACATCTAAAAAACAATGCAACAGAGCCTAGGGCACTTCCACTTATGGTCCTATAGCTTAGGGAAATTAAAATCAAAAAGACACAGCCACCCCAAAGTTTGGAACGGCTCTGTTTACAAGAACCTCGTTTACAGTACAAGTTCAACATCGCAGAAAGTGAAAAATGGATAAAGAAGTTGTGGTATTTACTTACAAAGCAATATCACTCAGCAATGAAATCTGTGTCAACAGGCCCTTAGCAGCACAATGAGTGGATTCAGGTATGATGATTCTAACTGAAGTAAGTCACACAGAAAAAGAAACATCATAAGATATCACTAATACACGGAATGTAAACTTGGCTACACAGGAACTGAATTACAGAACAGAACAGGGTCTCAAATTTAGAAAACCAACTATGCTTGCTTAAGGGTAAAGGTGAGTTGGGGTGCTGCATAAAACCAGAGATTGAAATGAGCACAGATAAAGTTCCTTAAGTCAAATATGGAATAGACAAGAGCTACTCCTTGCTCAACGAAATGGACTCAACACCGCATATTAAACGCCTAAGAATGTGCCTGACTAGTAAGTATCTTAAAACCTATGGATTGCTATGTCTCCGAAAGAGAATCAAGCATGTGTACAGGGGCATAAATGCAGCAGTGATAGGATTGGAGAGGTTCGGTGAGCAAATGAAGACCCTTTGAAGTCATATTGCATGGTACCCATTACACGGGTCTCAACTCTCCAGGTTTAAGGTATTCTTCCTTCAGCTAAAACATGCATGTGGAACCCAAGTATGATCAACCATGTGAACGGGAGACGTGTTCAAATATGTCTCAGTTTTCCTCCCCTGGTACTCGGGTGCAACATTCCAGACGCTTTACTAACACTCTCCCCACTTGGAGAGTCAGCGTCTTTAACCTCCTGTTTGGCCCAGTTTGCAATTTCTGCGAAAGATGAACAGGAATAGCGAGAACCAATGAGAGGCTAGCTGGAGGTGTCTGGACGGGCAAATTTAACTCTCATTTCCCACCAGGAAGAGGAAATAACCAAAGGCTCAGCGTGCCGTACCGGAACCAGATTAGGGCCTGAAGCCATCCTGCGGTGTTGCGGCCAGGTCACAAGAAAGCGAGTTGAAGAAAGGAGCTCAGGGGCACTGTAATTCACAAACCTGCAGAGTTATAAATGACAGCTATCGTCCAAAAATAGACTGAAGTAAGGCTGCCAAGAGGACTCGAAAGCGGGGCAGATTTGCAGGAAACCGATTTCAGGAGGTAGACTGGAATTGCATTGAAAGCATAGGAAAAGAGGCAGAACGTCCACAATGATGCACTTGGCCAAAAAGGGCGTATGCGTTTTTCCCTGAATATATTCAGGAAAAAACGCATACGCCCTTTTTGGCCAACCAAGCAAGCTTGCAAAGGAAATCTGCACTACAATGAAGTCTCACTTCCCCCCGGTCAAAAGGGCCATCTGAAAAAAGTGTAAAATCCAGAAAGGCAGGACAGGCCATGGAGAACTGGGAGCCTTGTTATGCTGATGGGCGGGATGTAAATTGCCAACAACCACTCGGGAGAAGTGTATGGTGTTTCCTGAAACATCTAAAAAACAAAGAAACGGAGCCTAGGGCACTTCCACTTATGGTCCTATAGCTTAGGGAAATTAAAATCAAAAAGACACAGCCACCCCAAAGTTTGGAACGGCTCTGTTTACAAGAACCTCGTTTACAGTACAAGTTCAACATCGCAGAAAGTGAAAAATGGATAAAGAACTTGTGGTACTTACGTACAATGCAGCATCACTCAGCAATGAAATCTATGTCATCAGGCATGTAGCAGCATAATGAGTAGATTCAGATACGATGATTCTAACTGAAATAAGTCACACAGAAAAAGAAACATCATAAGATATCACTAATACACGGAATGTAAACTTGGCTACACAGGAACTGAATTCCAAAACAGAACAGGTTCTCAAATTTAGAAAACCAACTTATGCTTGCTTAAGGGGAAAGGTGAGTTCGGTTGCTGCATAAACCCAGAGATTGAAATGAGCACATATAAAGTTCCTTAAGCCAAATATGGAATAGACAAGAGCCACTCCTTGCTCAACGAAATGGACTCAACACCGCATATTAAACGCCTAAGAATGTACCTGACTAGTAAGTATCTTAAAACCTATGGATTGCTATGTCTCCGAAAGAGAATCAAGCATGTGTACAGGGGCATAAACGCAGCAGTGATAGGATTGGAGAGGTTCGGTGAGCAAATGAAGACCCTTTGAAGTCATATTGCATGGTACCCATTCCACTGGTTTCAATTACCCAGGTTTTAGGTATTCTTCCTTCAGCTAAAACATGCATGTGGAACCCAGAGTATGATCAACCATGTGATCGGGAGACGTGTTCAAATATGTCTCAGTTTTCCTCCCTTGGTACTCGGGTGCAACATTCCAGACGCTTTACTAACACTCTCCCCACTTGGAGAGTCAGCGCCTTTAACCTCCTGTTTGGCACAGTTTGCAATTTCTGCGGAAGATGAACAGGAATAGCGAGAACCAATGAGAGGCTAGCTGGAGGTGTCTGGACGGGCAAATTTAACTCTCATTTCCCAACAGGAAGAGGAAATAACCAAAGGCTCAGCGTGCCGTACCGGAACCAGATTAGGGCCTCAAGTCATCCTGCGGTGTTGCGGCCAGCTCAAAAGAAAGCGAGTTGAAGAAAGGAGCTCAGGGGCAGTGTAATTCACAAACCTGCAGAGTTATAAATGACAGCTATCGTCCAAAAATAGACTGAAGTAAGGCTGCCAAGAGGACTTGAAAGCGGGGCAGAATTGCAGGAAACCGATTTCAGGAGGTAGACTGAAATTGCATTGAAAGCATAGGAAAAGAGGCAGAACGTCCACAATGATGCACTTGGCCAAAAAGGGCGTATGCGTTTTTTCCTGAATATATTCAGGAAAAAACGCATACGCCCTTTTTGGCCAACCAAGCAAGCTTGCAAAGGAAATCTGCACTACAATGAAGTCTCACTTCCCCCCGGTCAAAAGGGCCATCTGAAAAAAGTGTAAAATCCAGAAAGGCAGGACAGGCCATGGAGAACTGGGAGCCTTGTTATGCTGATGGGCGGGATGTAAATTGCCAACAGACACTCGGGAGAAGTGTATGGTGTTTCCTGAAACATCTAAAAAACAAAGCAACAGAACCTAGGGCACTTCCACTTATGGTCCTATAGCTTAGGGAAATTAAAATCAAAAAGACACACCCACCCCAAAGTTTGGGACGCCTCTGTTTACAAGAACCTCATTTACAGTACAAGTTCAACATCGCAGAAAGTGAAAAATGGATAAAGAAGTTGTGGTATTTACTTACAAAGCAATATCACTCAGCAATGAAATCTGTGTCATCAGGCCCTTAGCAGCACAATGAGTGGATTCAGGTATGATGATTCTAACTGAAGTAAGTCACACAGAAAAAGAAACATCATAAGATATCACTAATACACGGAATGTAAACTTGGCTACACAGGAACTGAATTACAGAACAGAACAGGGTCTCAAATTTAGAAAACCAACTATGCTTACTTAAGGGTAAAGGTGAGTTGGGGTGCTGCATAAAACCAGAGATTGAAATGAGCACAGATAAAGTTCCTTAAGTCAAATATGGAATAGACAAGAGCTACTCCTTGCTCAACGAAATGGACTCAACACCGCATATTAAACGCCTAAGAATGTGCCTGACTAGTAAGTATCTTAAAACCTATGGATTGCTATGTCTCCGAAAGAGAATCAAGCATGTGTACAGGGGCATAAACGCAGCAGTGATAGGATTGGAGAGGTTCGGTGAGCAAATGAAGACCCTTTGAAGTCATATTGCATGGTACCCATTACACGGGTCTCAACTCTCCAGGTTTAAGGTATTCTTCCTTCAGCTAAAACATGCATGTGGAACCCAAGTATGATCAACCATGTGAACGGGAGACGTGTTCAAATATGTCTCAGTTTTCCTCCCCTGGTACTCGGGTGCAACATTCCAGACGCTTTACTAACACTCTCCCCACTTGGAGAGTCAGCGCCTTTAACTTCCTGTTTGGCCCAGTTTGCAATTTCTGCGGAAGATGAACAGGAATAGCGAGAACCAATGAGAGGCTAGCTGGAGGTGTCTGGACGGGCAAATTTAACTCTCATTTCCCACAAGGAAGAGGAAATAACCAAAGGCTCAGCGTGCCGTACCGGAACCAGATTAGGGCCTGAAGCCATCCTGCGGTGTTGCGGCCAGCTCAAAAGAAAGCGAGTTGAAGAAAGGAGCTCAGGGGCACTGTAATTCACAAACCTGCAGAGTTATAAATGACAGCTATCGTCCAAAAATAGACTGAAGTAAGGCTGCCAAGAGGACTTGAAAGTGGGGCAGAATTGCAGGAAACCGATTTCAGGAGGTAGACTGGAATTGCATTGAAAGCATAGGAAAAGAGGCAGAACGTCCACAATGATGCACTTGGCCAAAAAGGGCGTATGCGTTTTTTCCTGAATATATTCAGGAAAAAACGCATACGCCCTTTTTGGCCAACCAAGCAAGCTTGCAAAGGAAATCTGCACTACAATGAAGTCTCACTTCCCCCCGGTCAAAAGGGCCATCTGAAAAAAGTGTAAAATCCAGAAAGGCAGGACAGGCCATGGAGAACTGGGAGCCTTGTTATGCTGATGGGCGGGATGTAAATTGCCAACAGACACTCGGGAGAAGTGTATGGTGTTTCCTGAAACATCTAAAAAACAAAGCAACAGAACCTAGGGCACTTCCACTTATGGTCCTATAGCTTAGGGAAATTAAAATCAAAAAGACACAGCCACCCCAAAGTTTGGGACGCCTCTGTTTACAAGAACCTCGTTTACAGTACAAGTTCAACATCACAGAAAGTGAAAAATGGATAAAGAAGTTGTGGTATTTACTTACAAAGCAATATCACTCAGCAATGAAATCTGTGTCATCAGGCCCTTAGCATCACAATGAGTGGATTCAGGTATGATGATTCTAACTGAAATAAGTCACACAGAAAAAGAAACATCATAAGATATCAGTAATACACGGAATGTAAACTTGGCTACACAGGAACTGAATTACAGAACAGAACAGGGTCTCAAATTTAGAAAACCAACTTATGCTTGCTTAAGGGTAAAGGTGAGTTGGGGTGCTGCATAAAACCAGAGATTGAAATGAGCACAGATAAAGTTCCTTAAGTCAAATATGGAATAGACAAGAGCTACTCCTTGCTCAACGAAATGGACTCAACACCGCATATTAAACGTCTAAGAATGTACATGACTAGTAAGTATCTTAAAACCTATGGATTGCTATGTCTCCGAAAGAGAATCAAGCATGTGTACAGGGGCATAAACGCAGCAGTGATAGGATTGGAGAGGTTCGGTGAGCAAATGAAGACCCTTTGAAGTCATATTGCATGGTACCCATTACACGGGTCTTAACTCTCCAGGTTTAAGGTATTCTTCCTTCAGCTAAAACATGCATGTGGAACCCAAGTATGATCAACCATGTGAACGGGAGACGTGTTCAAATATGTCTCAGTTTTCCTCCCCTGGTACTCGGGTGCAACATTCCAGACGCTTTACTAACACTCTCCCCACTTGGAGAGTCAGTCCCTTTAACCTCCTGTTTGGCCCAGTTTGCAATTTCTGCGGAAGATGAACAGGAATAGCGAGAACCAATGAGAGGCTAGCTGGAGGTGTCTGGACGGGCAAATTTAACTCTCATTTCCCACCAGGAAGAGGAATTAACCAAAGGCTCAGCATGCCGGGCCGGAACCAGATTAGGGCCTCAAGTCATCCTGCGGTGTTGCGGCCAGCTCAAAAGAAAGCGAGTTGAAGAAAGGAGCTCAGGGGCACTGTAATTCACAAACCTGCAGAGTTATAAATGACAGCTATCGTCCAAAAATAGACTGAAGTAAGGCTGCCAAGAGGACTTGAAAGCGGGGCAGAATTGCAGGAAACCGATTTCAGGAGGTAGACTGAAATTGCATTGAAAGCATAGGAAAAGAGGCAGAACGTCCACAATGATGCACTTGGCCAAAAAGGGCGTATGCGTTTTTTCCTGAATATATTCAGGAAAAAACGCATACGCCCTTTTTGGCCAACCAAGCAAGCTTGCAAAGGAAATCTGCACTACAATGAAGTCTCACTTCCCCCCGGTCAAAAGGGCCATCTGAAAAAAGTGTAAAATCCAGAAAGGCAGGACAGGCCATGGAGAACTGGGAGCCTTGTTATGCTGATGGGCGGGATGTAAATTGCCAACAGACACTCGGGAGAAGTGTATGGTGTTTCCTGAAACATCTAAAAAACAAAGCAACAGAACCTAGGGCACTTCCACTTATGGTCCTATAGCTTAGGGAAATTAAAATCAAAAAGACACAGCCACCCCAAAGTTTGGGACGCCTCTGTTTACAAGAACCTCGTTTACAGTACAAGTTCAACATCGCAGAAAGTGAAAAATGGATAAAGAAGTTGTGGTATTTACTTACAAAGCAATATCACTCAGCAATGAAATCTGTGTCAACAGGCCCTTAGCAGCACAATGAGTGGATTCAGGTATGATGATTCTAACTGAAATAAGTCACACAGAAAAAGAAACATCATAAGATATCAGTAATACACGGAATGTAAACTTGGCTACACAGGAACTGAATTACAGAACAGAACAGGGTCTCAAATTTAGAAAACCAACTATGCTTGCTTAAGGGTAAAGGTGAGTTGGGGTGCTGCATAAAACCAGAGATTGAAATGAGCACAGATAAAGTTCCTTAAGTCAAATATGGAATAGACAAGAGCTACTCCTTGCTCAACGAAATGGACTCAACACCGCATATTAAACGCCTAAGAATGTGCCTGACTAGTAAGTATCTTAAGACCTATGGATTGCTATGTCTCCGAAAGAGAATCAAGCATGTGTACAGGGGCATAAACGCAGCAGTGATAGGATTGGAGAGGTTCGGTGAGCAAATGAAGACCCTTTGAAGTCATATTGCATGGTACCCATTACACGGGTCTCAACTCTCCAGGTTTAAGGTATTCTTCCTTCAGCTAAAACATGCATGTGGAACCCAAGTATGATCAACCATGTGAACGGGAGACGTGTTCAAATATGTCTCAGTTTTCCTCCCCTGGTACTCGGGTGCAACATTCCAGACGCTTTACTAACACTCTCCCCACTTGGAGAGTCATCGCCTTTAACCTCCTGTTTGGCCCAGTTTGCAATTTCTGCGGAAGATGAACAGGAATAGCGAGAACCAATGAGAGGCTAGCTGGAGGTGTCTGGACGGGCAAATTTAACTCTCATTTCCCACCAGGAAGTGGAATTAACCAAAGGCTCAGCATGCCGGGCCGGAACCAGATTAGGGCCTGAAGCCATCCTGCGGTGTTGCGGCCAGGTCACAAGAAAGCGAGTTGAAGAAAGGAGCTCAGGGGCACTGTAATTCACAAACCTGCAGAGTTATAAATGACAGCTATCGTCCAAAAATAGACTGAAGTAAGGCTGCCAAGAGGACTTGAAAGCGGGGCAGAATAGCAGGAAACCGATTTCAGGAGGTAGACTGGAATTGCATTGAAAGCATAGGAAAAGAGGCAGAACGTCCACAATGATGCACTTGGCCAAAAAGGGCGTATGCGTTTTTTCCTGAATATATTCAGGAAAAAACGCATACGCCCTTTTTGGCCAACCAAGCAAGCTTGCAAAGGAAATCTGCACTACAATGAAGTCTCACTTCCCCCCGGTCAAAAGGGCCATCTGAAAAAAGTGTAAAATCCAGAAAGGCAGGACAGGCCATGGAGAACTGGGAGCCTTGTTATGCTGATGGGCGGGATGTAAATTGCCAACAGGCACTCGGGAGAAGTGTATGGTGTTTCCTGAAACATCTAAAAAACAATGCAACAGAGCCTAGGGCACTTCCACTTATGGTCCTATAGCTTAGGGAAATTAAAATCAAAAAGACACAGCCACCCCAAAGTTTGGAACGGCTCTGTTTACAAGAACCTCGTTTACAGTACAAGTTCAACATCGCAGAAAGTGAAAAATGGATAAAGAAGTTGTGGTATTTACTTACAAGGCAATATCACTCAGCAATGAAATCTGTGTCAACAGGCCCTTAGCAGCACAATGAGTGGATTCAGGTATGATGATTCTAACTGAAGTAAGTCACACAGAAAAAGAAACATCATAAGTTATCACTAATACACGGAATGTAAACTTGGCTACACAGGAACTGAATTACAGAACAGAACAGGGTCTCAAATTTAGAAAACCAACTATGCTTGCTTAAGGGTAAAGGTGAGTTGGGGTGCTGCATAAAACCAGAGATTGAAATGAGCACAGATAAAGTTCCTTAAGCCAAATATGGAATAGACAAGAGCTACTCCTTGCTCAACGAAATGGACTCAACACCGCATATTAAACGCCTAAGAATGTGCCTGACTAGTAAGTATCTTAAAACCTATGGATTGCTATGTCTCCGAAAGAGAATCAAGCATGTGTACAGGGGCATAAATGCAGCAGTGATAGGATTGGAGAGGTTCGGTGAGCAAATGAAGACCCTTTGAAGTCATATTGCATGGTACCCATTACACGGGTCTCAACTCTCCAGGTTTAAGGTATTCTTCCTTCAGCTAAAACATGCATGTGGAACCCAAGTATGATCAACCATGTGAACGGGAGACGTGTTCAAATATGTCTCAGTTTTCCTCCCCTGGTACTCGGGTGCAACATTCCAGACGCTTTACTAACACTCTCCCCACTTGGAGAGTCATCGCCTTTAACCTCCTGTTTGGCCCAGTTTGCAATTTCTGCGGAAGATGAACAGGAATAGCGAGAACCAATGAGAGGCTAGCTGGAGGTGTCTGGACGGGCAAATTTAACTCTCATTTCCCACCAGGAAGAGGAATTAACCAAAGGCTCAGCATGCCGGGCCGGAACCAGATTAGGGCCTGAAGCCATCCTGCGGTGTTGCGGCCAGGTCACAAGAAAGCGAGTTGAAGAAAGGAGCTCAGGGGCACTGTAATTCACAAACCTGCAGAGTTATAAATGACAGCTATCGTCCAAAAATAGACTGAAGTAAGGCTGCCAAGAGGACTTGAAAGCGGGGCAGAATAGCAGGAAACCGATTTCAGGAGGTAGACTGGAATTGCATTGAAAGCATAGGAAAAGAGGCAGAACGTCCACAATGATGCACTTGGCCAAAAAGGGCGTATGCGTTTTTTCCTGAATATATTCAGGAAAAAACGCATACGCCCTTTTTGGCCAACCAAGCAAGCTTGCAAAGGAAATCTGCACTACAATGAAGTCTCACTTCCCCCCGGTCAAAAGGGCCATCTGAAAAAAGTGTAAAATCCAGAAAGGCAGGACAGGCCATGGAGAACTGGGAGCCTTGTTATGCTGATGGGCGGGATGTAAATTGCCAACAGGCACTCGGGAGAAGTGTATGGTGTTTCCTGAAACATCTAAAAAACAATGCAACAGAGCCTAGGGCACTTCCACTTATGGTCCTATAGCTTAGGGAAATTAAAATCAAAAAGACACAGCCACCCCAAAGTTTGGAACGGCTCTGTTTACAAGAACCTCGTTTACAGTACAAGTTCAACATCGCAGAAAGTGAAAAATGGATAAAGAAGTTGTGGTATTTACTTACAAAGCAATATCACTCAGCAATGAAATCTGTGTCAACAGGCCCTTAGCAGCACAATGAGTGGATTCAGGTATGATGATTCTAACTGAAGTAAGTCACACAGAAAAAGAAACATCATAAGATATCACTAATACACGGAATGTAAACTTGGCTACACAGGAACTGAATTACAGAACAGAACAGGGTCTCAAATTTAGAAAACCAACTATGCTTGCTTAAGGGTAAAGGTGAGTTGGGGTGCTGCATAAAACCAGAGATTGAAATGAGCACAGATAAAGTTCCTTAAGTCAAATATGGAATAGACAAGAGCTACTCCTTGCTCAACGAAATGGACTCAACACCGCATATTAAACGCCTAAGAATGTGCCTGACTAGTAAGTATCTTAAAACCTATGGATTGCTATGTCTCCGAAAGAGAATCAAGCATGTGTACAGGGGCATAAATGCAGCAGTGATAGGATTGGAGAGGTTCGGTGAGCAAATGAAGACCCTTTGAAGTCATATTGCATGGTACCCATTACACGGGTCTCAACTCTCCAGGTTTAAGGTATTCTTCCTTCAGCTAAAACATGCATGTGGAACCCAAGTATGATCAACCATGTGAACGGGAGACGTGTTCAAATATGTCTCAGTTTTCCTCCCCTGGTACTCGGGTGCAACATTCCAGACGCTTTACTAACACTCTCCCCACTTGGAGAGTCAGCGTCTTTAACCTCCTGTTTGGCCCAGTTTGCAATTTCTGCGAAAGATGAACAGGAATAGCGAGAACCAATGAGAGGCTAGCTGGAGGTGTCTGGACGGGCAAATTTAACTCTCATTTCCCACCAGGAAGAGGAAATAACCAAAGGCTCAGCGTGCCGTACCGGAACCAGATTAGGGCCTGAAGCCATCCTGCGGTGTTGCGGCCAGGTCACAAGAAAGCGAGTTGAAGAAAGGAGCTCAGGGGCACTGTAATTCACAAACCTGCAGAGTTATAAATGACAGCTATCGTCCAAAAATAGACTGAAGTAAGGCTGCCAAGAGGACTCGAAAGCGGGGCAGATTTGCAGGAAACCGATTTCAGGAGGTAGACTGGAATTGCATTGAAAGCATAGGAAAAGAGGCAGAACGTCCACAATGATGCACTTGGCCAAAAAGGGCGTATGCGTTTTTCCCTGAATATATTCAGGAAAAAACGCATACGCCCTTTTTGGCCAACCAAGCAAGCTTGCAAAGGAAATCTGCACTACAATGAAGTCTCACTTCCCCCCGGTCAAAAGGGCCATCTGAAAAAAGTGTAAAATCCAGAAAGGCAGGACAGGCCATGGAGAACTGGGAGCCTTGTTATGCTGATGGGCGGGATGTAAATTGCCAACAACCACTCGGGAGAAGTGTATGGTGTTTCCTGAAACATCTAAAAAACAAAGAAACGGAGCCTAGGGCACTTCCACTTATGGTCCTATAGCTTAGGGAAATTAAAATCAAAAAGACACAGCCACCCCAAAGTTTGGAACGGCTCTGTTTACAAGAACCTCGTTTACAGTACAAGTTCAACATCGCAGAAAGTGAAAAATGGATAAAGAACTTGTGGTACTTACGTACAATGCAGCATCACTCAGCAATGAAATCTATGTCATCAGGCATGTAGCAGCATAATGAGTAGATTCAGATACGATGATTCTAACTGAAATAAGTCACACAGAAAAAGAAACATCATAAGATATCACTAATACACGGAATGTAAACTTGGCTACACAGGAACTGAATTCCAAAACAGAACAGGTTCTCAAATTTAGAAAACCAACTTATGCTTGCTTAAGGGGAAAGGTGAGTTCGGTTGCTGCATAAACCCAGAGATTGAAATGAGCACATATAAAGTTCCTTAAGCCAAATATGGAATAGACAAGAGCCACTCCTTGCTCAACGAAATGGACTCAACACCGCATATTAAACGCCTAAGAATGTACCTGACTAGTAAGTATCTTAAAACCTATGGATTGCTATGTCTCCGAAAGAGAATCAAGCATGTGTACAGGGGCATAAACGCAGCAGTGATAGGATTGGAGAGGTTCGGTGAGCAAATGAAGACCCTTTGAAGTCATATTGCATGGTACCCATTCCACTGGTTTCAATTACCCAGGTTTTAGGTATTCTTCCTTCAGCTAAAACATGCATGTGGAACCCAGAGTATGATCAACCATGTGATCGGGAGACGTGTTCAAATATGTCTCAGTTTTCCTCCCTTGGTACTCGGGTGCAACATTCCAGACGCTTTACTAACACTCTCCCCACTTGGAGAGTCAGCGCCTTTAACCTCCTGTTTGGCACAGTTTGCAATTTCTGCGGAAGATGAACAGGAATAGCGAGAACCAATGAGAGGCTAGCTGGAGGTGTCTGGACGGGCAAATTTAACTCTCATTTCCCAACAGGAAGAGGAAATAACCAAAGGCTCAGCGTGCCGTACCGGAACCAGATTAGGGCCTCAAGTCATCCTGCGGTGTTGCGGCCAGCTCAAAAGAAAGCGAGTTGAAGAAAGGAGCTCAGGGGCAGTGTAATTCACAAACCTGCAGAGTTATAAATGACAGCTATCGTCCAAAAATAGACTGAAGTAAGGCTGCCAAGAGGACTTGAAAGCGGGGCAGAATTGCAGGAAACCGATTTCAGGAGGTAGACTGAAATTGCATTGAAAGCATAGGAAAAGAGGCAGAACGTCCACAATGATGCACTTGGCCAAAAAGGGCGTATGCGTTTTTTCCTGAATATATTCAGGAAAAAACGCATACGCCCTTTTTGGCCAACCAAGCAAGCTTGCAAAGGAAATCTGCACTACAATGAAGTCTCACTTCCCCCCGGTCAAAAGGGCCATCTGAAAAAAGTGTAAAATCCAGAAAGGCAGGACAGGCCATGGAGAACTGGGAGCCTTGTTATGCTGATGGGCGGGATGTAAATTGCCAACAGACACTCGGGAGAAGTGTATGGTGTTTCCTGAAACATCTAAAAAACAAAGCAACAGAACCTAGGGCACTTCCACTTATGGTCCTATAGCTTAGGGAAATTAAAATCAAAAAGACACACCCACCCCAAAGTTTGGGACGCCTCTGTTTACAAGAACCTCATTTACAGTACAAGTTCAACATCGCAGAAAGTGAAAAATGGATAAAGAAGTTGTGGTATTTACTTACAAAGCAATATCACTCAGCAATGAAATCTGTGTCATCAGGCCCTTAGCAGCACAATGAGTGGATTCAGGTATGATGATTCTAACTGAAGTAAGTCACACAGAAAAAGAAACATCATAAGATATCACTAATACACGGAATGTAAACTTGGCTACACAGGAACTGAATTACAGAACAGAACAGGGTCTCAAATTTAGAAAACCAACTATGCTTACTTAAGGGTAAAGGTGAGTTGGGGTGCTGCATAAAACCAGAGATTGAAATGAGCACAGATAAAGTTCCTTAAGTCAAATATGGAATAGACAAGAGCTACTCCTTGCTCAACGAAATGGACTCAACACCGCATATTAAACGCCTAAGAATGTGCCTGACTAGTAAGTATCTTAAAACCTATGGATTGCTATGTCTCCGAAAGAGAATCAAGCATGTGTACAGGGGCATAAACGCAGCAGTGATAGGATTGGAGAGGTTCGGTGAGCAAATGAAGACCCTTTGAAGTCATATTGCATGGTACCCATTACACGGGTCTCAACTCTCCAGGTTTAAGGTATTCTTCCTTCAGCTAAAACATGCATGTGGAACCCAAGTATGATCAACCATGTGAACGGGAGACGTGTTCAAATATGTCTCAGTTTTCCTCCCCTGGTACTCGGGTGCAACATTCCAGACGCTTTACTAACACTCTCCCCACTTGGAGAGTCAGCGCCTTTAACTTCCTGTTTGGCCCAGTTTGCAATTTCTGCGGAAGATGAACAGGAATAGCGAGAACCAATGAGAGGCTAGCTGGAGGTGTCTGGACGGGCAAATTTAACTCTCATTTCCCACAAGGAAGAGGAAATAACCAAAGGCTCAGCGTGCCGTACCGGAACCAGATTAGGGCCTGAAGCCATCCTGCGGTGTTGCGGCCAGCTCAAAAGAAAGCGAGTTGAAGAAAGGAGCTCAGGGGCACTGTAATTCACAAACCTGCAGAGTTATAAATGACAGCTATCGTCCAAAAATAGACTGAAGTAAGGCTGCCAAGAGGACTTGAAAGTGGGGCAGAATTGCAGGAAACCGATTTCAGGAGGTAGACTGGAATTGCATTGAAAGCATAGGAAAAGAGGCAGAACGTCCACAATGATGCACTTGGCCAAAAAGGGCGTATGCGTTTTTTCCTGAATATATTCAGGAAAAAACGCATACGCCCTTTTTGGCCAACCAAGCAAGCTTGCAAAGGAAATCTGCACTACAATGAAGTCTCACTTCCCCCCGGTCAAAAGGGCCATCTGAAAAAAGTGTAAAATCCAGAAAGGCAGGACAGGCCATGGAGAACTGGGAGCCTTGTTATGCTGATGGGCGGGATGTAAATTGCCAACAGACACTCGGGAGAAGTGTATGGTGTTTCCTGAAACATCTAAAAAACAAAGCAACAGAACCTAGGGCACTTCCACTTATGGTCCTATAGCTTAGGGAAATTAAAATCAAAAAGACACAGCCACCCCAAAGTTTGGGACGCCTCTGTTTACAAGAACCTCGTTTACAGTACAAGTTCAACATCACAGAAAGTGAAAAATGGATAAAGAAGTTGTGGTATTTACTTACAAAGCAATATCACTCAGCAATGAAATCTGTGTCATCAGGCCCTTAGCATCACAATGAGTGGATTCAGGTATGATGATTCTAACTGAAATAAGTCACACAGAAAAAGAAACATCATAAGATATCAGTAATACACGGAATGTAAACTTGGCTACACAGGAACTGAATTACAGAACAGAACAGGGTCTCAAATTTAGAAAACCAACTTATGCTTGCTTAAGGGTAAAGGTGAGTTGGGGTGCTGCATAAAACCAGAGATTGAAATGAGCACAGATAAAGTTCCTTAAGTCAAATATGGAATAGACAAGAGCTACTCCTTGCTCAACGAAATGGACTCAACACCGCATATTAAACGTCTAAGAATGTACATGACTAGTAAGTATCTTAAAACCTATGGATTGCTATGTCTCCGAAAGAGAATCAAGCATGTGTACAGGGGCATAAACGCAGCAGTGATAGGATTGGAGAGGTTCGGTGAGCAAATGAAGACCCTTTGAAGTCATATTGCATGGTACCCATTACACGGGTCTTAACTCTCCAGGTTTAAGGTATTCTTCCTTCAGCTAAAACATGCATGTGGAACCCAAGTATGATCAACCATGTGAACGGGAGACGTGTTCAAATATGTCTCAGTTTTCCTCCCCTGGTACTCGGGTGCAACATTCCAGACGCTTTACTAACACTCTCCCCACTTGGAGAGTCAGTCCCTTTAACCTCCTGTTTGGCCCAGTTTGCAATTTCTGCGGAAGATGAACAGGAATAGCGAGAACCAATGAGAGGCTAGCTGGAGGTGTCTGGACGGGCAAATTTAACTCTCATTTCCCACCAGGAAGAGGAATTAACCAAAGGCTCAGCATGCCGGGCCGGAACCAGATTAGGGCCTCAAGTCATCCTGCGGTGTTGCGGCCAGCTCAAAAGAAAGCGAGTTGAAGAAAGGAGCTCAGGGGCACTGTAATTCACAAACCTGCAGAGTTATAAATGACAGCTATCGTCCAAAAATAGACTGAAGTAAGGCTGCCAAGAGGACTTGAAAGCGGGGCAGAATTGCAGGAAACCGATTTCAGGAGGTAGACTGAAATTGCATTGAAAGCATAGGAAAAGAGGCAGAACGTCCACAATGATGCACTTGGCCAAAAAGGGCGTATGCGTTTTTTCCTGAATATATTCAGGAAAAAACGCATACGCCCTTTTTGGCCAACCAAGCAAGCTTGCAAAGGAAATCTGCACTACAATGAAGTCTCACTTCCCCCCGGTCAAAAGGGCCATCTGAAAAAAGTGTAAAATCCAGAAAGGCAGGACAGGCCATGGAGAACTGGGAGCCTTGTTATGCTGATGGGCGGGATGTAAATTGCCAACAGACACTCGGGAGAAGTGTATGGTGTTTCCTGAAACATCTAAAAAACAAAGCAACAGAACCTAGGGCACTTCCACTTATGGTCCTATAGCTTAGGGAAATTAAAATCAAAAAGACACAGCCACCCCAAAGTTTGGGACGCCTCTGTTTACAAGAACCTCGTTTACAGTACAAGTTCAACATCGCAGAAAGTGAAAAATGGATAAAGAAGTTGTGGTATTTACTTACAAAGCAATATCACTCAGCAATGAAATCTGTGTCAACAGGCCCTTAGCAGCACAATGAGTGGATTCAGGTATGATGATTCTAACTGAAATAAGTCACACAGAAAAAGAAACATCATAAGATATCAGTAATACACGGAATGTAAACTTGGCTACACAGGAACTGAATTACAGAACAGAACAGGGTCTCAAATTTAGAAAACCAACTATGCTTGCTTAAGGGTAAAGGTGAGTTGGGGTGCTGCATAAAACCAGAGATTGAAATGAGCACAGATAAAGTTCCTTAAGTCAAATATGGAATAGACAAGAGCTACTCCTTGCTCAACGAAATGGACTCAACACCGCATATTAAACGCCTAAGAATGTGCCTGACTAGTAAGTATCTTAAGACCTATGGATTGCTATGTCTCCGAAAGAGAATCAAGCATGTGTACAGGGGCATAAACGCAGCAGTGATAGGATTGGAGAGGTTCGGTGAGCAAATGAAGACCCTTTGAAGTCATATTGCATGGTACCCATTACACGGGTCTCAACTCTCCAGGTTTAAGGTATTCTTCCTTCAGCTAAAACATGCATGTGGAACCCAAGTATGATCAACCATGTGAACGGGAGACGTGTTCAAATATGTCTCAGTTTTCCTCCCCTGGTACTCGGGTGCAACATTCCAGACGCTTTACTAACACTCTCCCCACTTGGAGAGTCAGCGCCTTTAACCTCCTGTTTGGCCCAGTTTGCAATTTCTGCGGAAGATGAACAGGAATAGCGAGAACCAATGAGAGGCTAGCTGGAGGTGCTGGACGGGCAAATTTAACTCTCATTTCCCACAAGGAAGAGGAAATAACCAAAGGCTCAGCGTGCCGTACCGGAACCAGATTAGGGCCTGAAGCCATCCTGCGGTGTTGCGGCCAGGTCAAAAGAAAGCGAGTTGAAGAAAGGAGCTCAGGGGCACTGTAATTCACAAACCTGCAGAGTTATAAATGACAGCTATCGTCCAAAAACAGACTGAAGTAAGGCTGCCAAGAGGACTTGAAAGCAGGGCAGAATTACAGGAAACCGATTTCAGGAGGTAGACTGGAATTGCATTGAAAGCATAGGAAAAGAGGCAGAACGTCCACAATGATGCACTTGGCCAAAAAGGGCGTATGCGTTTTTTCCTGAATATATTCAGGAAAAAACGCATACGCCCTTTTTGGCCAACCAAGCAAGCTTGCAAAGGAAATCTGCACTACAATGAAGTCTCACTTCCCCCCGGTCAAAAGGGCCATCTGAAAAAAGTGTAAAATCCAGAAAGGCAGGACAGGCCATGGAGAACTGGGAGCCTTGTTATGCTGATGGGTGGGATGTAAACTGCCAACAGACACTCGGGAGAAGTGTATGGTGTTTCCTGAAACATCTAAAAAACAAAGCAACAGAGCCTAGGGCACTGCCACTTATGGTCCTATAGCTTAGGGAAATTAAAATCAAAAAGACACAGCCACCCCAAAGTTTGGGACGCCTCTGTTTACAAGAACCTCGTTTACAGTACAAGTTCAACATCGCAGAAAGTGAAAAATGGATAAAGAACTTGTGGTACTTACGTACAATGCAGCATCACTCAGCAATGAAATCTATGTCATCAGGCATGTAGCAGCATAATGAGTAGATTCAGATACGATGATTCTAACTGAAATAAGTCACACAGAAAAAGAAACATCATAAGATATCACTAATACACGGAATGTAATCTTGGCTACACAGGAACTGAATTCCAAAACAGAACAGGTTCTCAAATTTAGAAAACCAACTTATGCTTGCTTAAGGGGAAAGGTGAGTTCGGTTGCTGCATAAAACCAGAGATTGAAATGAGCACATATAAAGTTCCTTAAGCCAAATATGGAATAGACAAGAGCCACTCCTTGCTCAACGAAATGGACTCAACACCGCATATTAAACGCCTAAGAATGTACCTGACTAGTAAGTATCTTAAAACCTATGGATTGCTATGTCTCCGAAAGAGAATCAAGCATGTGTACAGGGGCATAAACGCAGCAGTGATAGGATTGGAGAGGTTCGGTGAGCAAATGAAGACCCTTTGAAGTCATATTGCATGGTACCCATTCCACTGGTTTCAATTACCAAGGTTTTAGGTATTCTTCCTTCAGCTAAAACATGCATGTGGAACCCAGAGTATGATCAACCATGTGATCGGGAGACGTGTTCAAATATGTCTCAGTTTTCCTCCCTTGGTACTCGGGTGCAACATTCCAGACGCTTTACTAACACTCTCCCCACTTGGAGAGTCAGCGCCTTTAACCTCCTGTTTGGCACAGTTTGCAATTTCTGCGGAAGATGAACAGGAATAGCGAGAACCAATGAGAGGCTAGCTGGAGGTGTCTGGACGGGCAAATTTAACTCTCATTTCCCAACAGGAAGAGGAAATAACCAAAGGCTCAGCGTGCCGTACCGGAACCAGATTAGGGCCTCAAGTCATCCTGCGGTGTTGCGGCCAGCTCAAAAGAAAGCGAGTTGAAGAAAGGAGCTCAGGGGCAGTGTAATTCACAAACCTGCAGAGTTATAAATGACAGCTATCGTCCAAAAATAGACTGAAGTAAGGCTGCCAAGAGGACTTGAAAGCGGGGCAGAATTGCAGGAAACCGATTTCAGGAGGTAGACTGAAATTGCATTGAAAGCATAGGAAAAGAGGCAGAACGTCCACAATGATGCACTTGGCCAAAAAGGGCGTATGCGTTTTTTCCTGAATATATTCAGGAAAAAACGCATACGCCCTTTTTGGCCAACCAAGCAAGCTTGCAAAGGAAATCTGCACTACAATGAAGTCTCACTTCCCCCCGGTCAAAAGGGCCATCTGAAAAAAGTGTAAAATCCAGAAAGGCAGGACAGGCCATGGAGAACTGGGAGCCTTGTTATGCTGATGGGCGGGATGTAAATTGCCAACAGACACTCGGGAGAAGTGTATGGTGTTTCCTGAAACATCTAAAAAACAAAGCAACAGAACCTAGGGCACTTCCACTTATGGTCCTATAGCTTAGGGAAATTAAAATCAAAAAGACACAGCCACCCCAAAGTTTGGGACGCCTCTGTTTACAAGAACCTCATTTACAGTACAAGTTCAACATCGCAGAAAGTGAAAAATGGATAAAGAAGTTGTGGTATTTACTTACAAAGCAATATCACTCAGCAATGAAATCTGTGTCATCAGGCCCTTAGCAGCACAATGAGTGGATTCAGGTATGATGATTCTAACTGAAGTAAGTCACACAGAAAAAGAAACATCATAAGATATCACTAATACACGGAATGTAAACTTGGCTACACAGGAACTGAATTACAGAACAGAACAGGGTCTCAAATTTAGAAAACCAACTATGCTTACTTAAGGGTAAAGGTGAGTTGGGGTGCTGCATAAAACCAGAGATTGAAATGAGCACAGATAAAGTTCCTTAAGTCAAATATGGAATAGACAAGAGCTACTCCTTGCTCAACGAAATGGACTCAACACCGCATATTAAACGCCTAAGAATGTGCCTGACTAGTAAGTATCTTAAAACCTATGGATTGCTATGTCTCCGAAAGAGAATCAAGCATGTGTACAGGGGCATAAACGCAGCAGTGATAGGATTGGAGAGGTTCGGTGAGCAAATGAAGACCCTTTGAAGTCATATTGCATGGTACCCATTACACGGGTCTCAACTCTCCAGGTTTAAGGTATTCTTCCTTCAGCTAAAACATGCATGTGGAACCCAAGTATGATCAACCATGTGAACGGGAGACGTGTTCAAATATGTCTCAGTTTTCCTCCCCTGGTACTCGGGTGCAACATTCCAGACGCTTTACTAACACTCTCCCCACTTGGAGAGTCAGCGCCTTTAACTTCCTGTTTGGCCCAGTTTGCAATTTCTGCGGAAGATGAACAGGAATAGCGAGAACCAATGAGAGGCTAGCTGGAGGTGTCTGGACGGGCAAATTTAACTCTCATTTCCCACAAGGAAGAGGAAATAACCAAAGGCTCAGCGTGCCGTACCGGAACCAGATTAGGGCCTGAAGCCATCCTGCGGTGTTGCGGCCAGCTCAAAAGAAAGCGAGTTGAAGAAAGGAGCTCAGGGGCACTGTAATTCACAAACCTGCAGAGTTATAAATGACAGCTATCGTCCAAAAATAGACTGAAGTAAGGCTGCCAAGAGGACTTGAAAGTGGGGCAGAATTGCAGGAAACCGATTTCAGGAGGTAGACTGGAATTGCATTGAAAGCATAGGAAAAGAGGCAGAACGTCCACAATGATGCACTTGGCCAAAAAGGGCGTATGCGTTTTTTCCTGAATATATTCAGGAAAAAACGCATACGCCCTTTTTGGCCAACCAAGCAAGCTTGCAAAGGAAATCTGCACTACAATGAAGTCTCACTTCCCCCCGGTCAAAAGGGCCATCTGAAAAAAGTGTAAAATCCAGAAAGGCAGGACAGGCCATGGAGAACTGGGAGCCTTGTTATGCTGATGGGCGGGATGTAAATTGCCAACAACCACTCGGGAGAAGTGTATGGTGTTTCCTGAAACATCTAAAAAACAAAGCAACAGAGCCTAGGGCACTTCCACTTATGGTCCTATAGCTTAGGGAAATTAAAATCAAAAAGACACAGCCACCCCAAAGTTTGGAACGGCTCTGTTTACAAGAACCTCGTTTACAGTACAAGTTCAACATCGCAGAAAGTGAAAAATGGATAAAGAAGTTGTGGTATTCACTTACAAAGCAATATCACTCAGCAATGAAATCTATGTCATCAGGCCCTTAGCAGCACAATGAGTGGATTCAGGTATGATGATTCTAACTGAAATAAGTCACACAGAAAAAGAAACATCATAAGATATCAGTAATACACAGAATGGAAACTTGGCTACACAGGAACTGAATTACAGAACAGAACTGGGTCACAAATTTAGAAAAACAACTTATGCTTGCTTAAGGGTAAAGGTGAGTTGGGGTGCTGCATAAAACCAGAGATTGAAATGAGCACAGATAAAGTTCCTTAAGCCAAATATGGAATAGACAAGAGCTACTCCTTGCTCAACGAAATGGACTCAACACCGCATATTAAACGCCTAAGAATGTACCTGACTTGTAAGTATCTTAAAACCTATAGATTGCTATGTCTCCGAAAGAGAATCAAGCATGTGTACAGGGGCATAAACGCAGCAGTGATAGGATTGGACAGGTTCGGTGAGCAAATGAAGACCCTTTGAAGTCATATTGCATGGTACCCATTACACGGGTTTCAACTACCCAGGTTTAAGGTATTCTTCCTTCAGCTAAAACATGCATGTGGAACCTAGAGTATGATCAACCATGTGATCGGGAGACGTGTTCAAATATGTCTCAGTTTTCCTACCCTGGTACTCGGGTGCAACATTCCAGACGCTTTACTAACACTCTCCCCACTTGGAGAGTCAGTCCCTTTAACCTCCTGTTTGGCCCAGTTTGCAATTTCTGCGGAAGATGAACAGGAATAGCGAGAACCAATGAGAGGCTAGCTGGAGGTGTCTGGACGGGCAAATTTAACTCTCATTTCCCACCAGGAAGAGGAATTAACCAAAGGCTCAGCATGCCGGGCCGGAACCAGATTAGGGCCTCAAGTCATCCTGCGGTGTTGCGGCCAGCTCAAAAGAAAGCGAGTTGAAGAAAGGAGCTCAGGGGCACTGTAATTCACAAACCTGCAGAGTTATAAATGACAGCTATCGTCCAAAAATAGACTGAAGTAAGGCTGCCAAGAGGACTTGAAAGCGGGGCAGAATTGCAGGAAACCGATTTCAGGAGGTAGACTGAAATTGCATTGAAAGCATAGGAAAAGAGGCAGAACGTCCACAATGATGCACTTGGCCAAAAAGGGCGTATGCGTTTTTTCCTGAATATATTCAGGAAAAAACGCATACGCCCTTTTTGGCCAACCAAGCAAGCTTGCAAAGGAAATCTGCACTACAATGAAGTCTCACTTCCCCCCGGTCAAAAGGGCCATCTGAAAAAAGTGTAAAATCCAGAAAGGCAGGACAGGCCATGGAGAACTGGGAGCCTTGTTATGCTGATGGGCGGGATGTAAATTGCCAACAGACACTTGGGAGAAGTGTATGGTGTTTCCTGAAACATCTAAAAAACAAAGCAACAGAACCTAGGGCACTTCCACTTATGGTCCTATAGCTTAGGGAAATTAAAATCAAAAAGACACAGCCACCCCAAAGTTTGGGACGCCTCTGTTTACAAGAACCTCGTTTACAGTACAAGTTCAACATCGCAGAAAGTGAAAAATGGATAAAGAAGTTGTGGTATTTACTTACAAAGCAATATCACTCAGCAATGAAATCTGTGTCAACAGGCCCTTAGCAGCACAATGAGTGGATTCAGGTATGATGATTCTAACTGAAATAAGTCACACAGAAAAAGAAACATCATAAGATATCAGTAATACACGGAATGTAAACTTGGCTACACAGGAACTGAATTACAGAACAGAACAGGGTCTCAAATTTAGAAAACCAACTTATGCTTGCTTAAGGGTAAAGGTGAGTTGGGGTGCTGCATAAAACCAGAGATTGAAATGAGCACAGATAAAGTTCCTTAAGTCAAATATGGAATAGACAAGAGCTACTCCTTGCTCAACGAAATGGACTCAACACCGCATATTAAACGCCTAAGAATGTGCCTGACTAGTAAGTATCTTAAAACCTATGGATTGCTATGTCTCCGAAAGAGAATCAAGCATGTGTACAGGGGCATAAACGCAGCAGTGATAGGATTGGAGAGGTTCGGTGAGCAAATGAAGACCCTTTGAAGTCATATTGCATGGTACCCATTACACGGGTCTCAACTCTCCAGGTTTAAGGTATTCTTCCTTCAGCTAAAACATGCATGTGGAACCCAAGTATGATCAACCATGTGAACGGGAGACGTGTTCAAATATGTCTCAGTTTTCCTCCCCTGGTACTCGGGTGCAACATTCCAGATGCTTTACTAACACTCTCCCCACTTGGAGAGTCATCGCCTTTAACCTCCTGTTTGGCCCAGTTTGCAATTTCTGCGGAAGATGAACAGGAATAGCGAGAACCAATGAGAGGCTAGCTGGAGGTGTCTGGACGGGCTAATTTAACTCTCATTTCCCACAAGGAAGAGGAAATAACCAAAGGCTCAGCGTGCCGTACCGGAACCAGATTAAGGCCTGAAGCCATCCTGCGGTGTTGCGGCCAGCTCAAGAGAAAGCGAGTTGAAGAAAGGAGCTCAGGGGCACTGTAATTCACAAACCTGCAGAGTTATATATGACAGCTATCGTCCAAAAACATACTGAGGTAAGGCTGCCAAGAGGACTTGAAAGCGGGGCAGAATTGCAGGAAACCGATTTCAGGAGGTAGACTGGAATTGCACTGAAAGCATAGGAAAAGAGGCAGAACGTCCACAATGATGCACTTGGCCAAAAAGGGCGTATGCGTTTTTTCCTGAATATATTCAGGAAAAAACGCATACGCCCTTTTTGGCCAACCAAGCAAGCTTGCAAAGGAAATCTGCACTACAATGAAGTCTCACTTCCCCCCGGTCAAAAGGGCCATCTGAAAAAAGTGTAAAATCCAGAAAGGCAGGACAGGCCATGGAGAACTGGGAGCCTTGTTATGCTGATGGGCGGGATGTAAATTGCCAACAGACACTTGGGAGAAGTGTATGGTGTTTCCTGAAACATCTAAAAAACAAAGCAACAGAACCTAGGGCACTTCCACTTATGGTCCTATAGCTTAGGGAAATTAAAATCAAAAAGACACAGCCACCCCAAAGTTTGGGACGGCTCTGTTTACAAGAACCTCGTTTACAGTACAAGTTCAACATCACAGAAAGTGAAAAATGGATAAAGAAGTTGTGGTATTTACTTACAAAGCAATATCACTCAGCAATGAAATCTATGTCATCAGGCCCTTAGCATCACAATGAGTGGATTCAGGTATGATGATTCTAACTGAAATAAGTCACACAGAAAAAGAAACATCATAAGATATCAGTAATACACGGAATGTAAACTTGGCTACACAGGAACTGAATTACAGAACAGAACAGGGTCTCAAATTTAGAAAACCAACTTATGCTTGCTTAAGGGGAAAGGTGAGTTGGGGTGCTGCAGAAAACCAGAGATTGAAATGAGCACAGATAAAGTTCCTTAAGTCAAATATGGAATAGACAAGAGCTACTCCTTGCTCAACGAAATGGACTCAACACCGCATATTAAACGTCTAAGAATGTACATGACTAGTAAGTATCTTAAAACCTATGGATTGCTATGTCTCCGAAAGAGAATCAAGCATGTGTACAGGGGCATAAACGCAGCAGTGATAGGATTGGAGAGGTTCGGTGAGCAAATGAAGACCCTTTGAAGTCATATTGCATGGTACCCATTACACGGGTCTTAACTCTCCAGGTTTAAGGTATTCTTCCTTCAGCGAAAACATGCATGTGGAACCTAGAGTATGATCAACCATGTGATCGGGAGACGTGTTCAAATATGTCTCAGTTTTCCTCCCCTGGTACTCGGGTGCAACATTCCAGACGCTTTACTAACACTCTCCCCACTTGGAGAGTCAGCGCCTTTAACCTCCTGTTTGGCCCAGTTTGCAATTTCTGCGGAAGATGAACAGGAATAGCGAGAACCAATGAGAGACTAGCTGGAGGTGTTTGGACGGGCAAATTTAACTCTCATTTCCCACCAGGAAGAGGAAATAACCAAAGGCTCAGCGTGCCGTGCCGGAACCAGATTAGGGCCTGAAGCCATCCTGCGGTGTTGCGGCCAGGTCACAAGAAAGCAAGTTGAAGAAAGGAGCTCAGGGGCACTGTAATTCACAAACCTGCAGAGTTATAAATGACAGCTATCGTCCAAAAATAGACTGAAGTAAGGCTGCCAAGAGGACTTGAAAGCGGGGCAGAATTGCAGGAAACCGATTTCAGGAGGTAGACTGGAATTGCATTGAAAGCATAGGAAAAGAGGCAGAACGTCCACAATGATGCACTTGGCCAAAAAGGGCGTATGCGTTTTTTCCTGAATATATTCAGGAAAAAACGCATACGCCCTTTTTGGCCAACCAAGCAAGCTTGCAAAGGAAATCTGCACTACAATGAAGTCTCACTTCCCCCCGGTCAAAAGGGCCATCTGAAAAAAGTGTAAAATCCAGAAAGGCAGGACAGGCCATGGAGAACTGGGAGCCTTGTTATGCTGATGGGCGGGATGTAAATTGCCAACAACCACTCGGGAGAAGTGTATGGTGTTTCCTGAAACATCTAAAAAACAAAGCAACAGAACCTAGGGCACTTCCACTTATGGTCCTATAGCTTAGGGAAATTAAAATCAAAAAGACTCAGCCACCCCAAAGTTTGGAACGGCTCTGTTTACAAGAACCTCGTTTACAGTACAAGTTCAACATCGCAGAAAGTGAAAAATGGATAAAGAAGTTGTGGTATTCACTTACAAAGCAATATCACTCAGCAATGAAATCTATGTCATCAGGCCCTTAGCAGCACAATGAGTGGATTCAGGTATGATGATTCTAACTGAAATAAGTCACACAGAAAAAGAAACATCATAAGATATCAGTAATACACGGAATGGAAACTTGGCTACACAGGAACTGAATTACAGAACAGAACAGGGTCTCAAATTTAGAAAACCAACTATGCTTGCTTAAGGGTAAAGGTGAGTTGGGGTGCTGCATAAAACCAGAGATTGAAATGAGCACAGATAAAGTTCCTTAAGCCAAATATAGAATAGACAAGAGCCACTCCTTGCTCAACGAAATGGACTCAACACCGCATATTAAACGCCTAAGAATGTACCTGACTTGTAAGTATCTTAAAACCTATAGATTGCTATGTCTCCGAAAGAGAATCAAGCATGTGTACAGGGGCATAAACACAGCAGTGATAGGATTGGAGACGTTCGGTGATCAAATGAAGACCCTTTGAAGTCATATTGCATGGTACCCATTACACGGGTCTTAACTCTCCAGGTTTAAGGTATTCTTCCTTCAGCTAAAACATGCATGTGGAACCCAAGTATGATCAACCATGTGAACGGGAGACGTGTTCAAATATGTCTCAGTTTTCCTCCCCTGGTACTCGGGTGCAACATTCCAGACGCTTTACTAACACTCTCCCGACTTGGAGAGTCAGTCCCTTTAAACTCCTGTTTGGCCCAGTTTGCAATTTCTGCGGAAGATGAACAGGAATAGCGAGAACCAATGAGAGACTAGCTGGAGTTGTCTGGACGCGCAAATTTAACTGTCATTTCCCACCAGGAAGAGGAAATAACCAAAGGCTCAGCGTGCCGTGCCGGAACCAGATTAGGGCCTGAAGCCATCCTGCGGTGTTGCGGCCAGCTCAAAAGAAACCGAGTTGAAGAAAGGAGCTCAGGGGCACTGTAATTCACAAACCTGCAGAGTTATAAATGACAGCTATCGTCCAAAAATAGACTGAAGTAAGGCTGCCAAGAGGACTTGAAAGCGGGGCAGAATTGCAGGAAACCGATTTCAGGAGGTAGACTGGAATTGCATTGAAAGCATAGGAAAAGAGGCAGAACGTCCACAATAATGCACTTGGCCAAAAAGGGCGTATGCGTTTTTTCCTGAATATATTCAGGAAAAAACGCATACGCCCTTTTTGGCCAACCAAGCAAGCTTGCAAAGGAAATCTGCACTACAATGAAGTCTCACTTCCCCCTGGTCAAAAGGGCCACCTGAAAAAAGTGTAAAATCCAGAAAGGCAGGACAGGCCATGGAGAACTGGGAGCCTTGTTATGCTGATGGGCGGGATGTAAATTGCCAACAGACACTTGAGAGAAGTGTATGGTGTTTCCTGAAACATCTAAAAAACAAAGCAACAGAGCCTAGGGCACTTCCACTTATGGTCCTATAGCTTAGGGAAATTAAAATCAAAAAGACACAGCCACCCCAAAGTTTGGAACGGCTCTGTTTACAAGAACCTCTTTTACCGTAGAAGTTCAACATCGCAGAAAGTGAAAAATGGATAAAGAACTTGTGGTACTTACGTACAATGCAGTATCACTCAGCAATGAAATCTATGTCATCAGGCACGTAGCAGCATAATGAGTAGATTCAGATACGATGATTCTAACTGAAATAAGTCACACAGAAAAAGAAACATCATAAGATATCACTAATACACGGAATGTAAACTTGGCTACACAGGAACTGCATTCCAAAACAGAACAGGTTCTCAAATTTAGAAAACCAACTTATGCTTGATTAAGGGGAAAGGTGAGTTCGGTTGCTGCATAAAACCAGAGATTGAAATGAGCACAGATAAAGTTCCTTAAGCCAAATATGGAATAGACAAGAGCCACTCCTTGCTCAACGAAATGGACTCAACACCGCATATTAAACGCCTAAGAATGTACCTGACTAGTAAGTATCGGAAAACCTATGGATTGCTATGTCTCCGAAAGAGAATCAAGCATGTGTACAGGGGCATAAACGCAGCAGTGATAGGATTGGAGAGGTTCGGTGAGCAAATGAAGACCCTTTGAAGTCATATTGCATGGTACCCATCCCACGGGTTTCAATTACCCAGGTTTTAGGTATTCTTCCTTCAGCTAAAACATGCATGTGGAACCCAGAGTATGATCAACCATGTGATCGGGAGACGTGTTCAAATATGTCTCAGTTTTCCTCCCTTGGTACTCGGGTGCAACATTCCAGACGCTTTACTAACACTGTCCCCACTTGGAGAGTCAGCGCCTTTAACCTCCTGTTTGGCACAGTTTGCAATTTCTGCGGAAGATGAACAGGAATAGCGAGAACCAATGAGAGGCTAGCTGGAGGTGTCTGGACGGGCAAATTTAACTCTCATTTCCCAACAGGAAGAGGAAATAACCAAAGGCTCAGCGTGCCGTACCGGAACCAGATTAGGGCCTGAAGTCATCCTGCGGTGTTGCGGCCAGCTCAAAAGAAAGCGAGTTGAAGAAAGGAGCTCAGGGGCACTGTAATTCACAAACCTGCAGAGTTATAAATGACAGCTATCGTCCAAAAATAGACTGAAGTAAGGCTGCCAAGAGGACTTGAAAGCGGGGCAGAATTGCAGGAAACCGATTTCAGGAGGTAGACTGAAATTGCATTGAAAGCATAGGAAAAGAGGCAGAACGTCCACAATGATGCACTTGGCCAAAAAGGGCGTATGCGTTTTTTCCTGAATATATTCAGGAAAAAACGCATACGCCCTTTTTGGCCAACCAAGCAAGCTTGCAAAGGAAATCTGCACTACAATGAAGTCTCACTTCCCCCCGGTCAAAAGGGCCATCTGAAAAAAGTGTAAAATCCAGAAAGGCAGGACAGGCCATGGAGAACTGGGAGCCTTGTTATGCTGATGGGCGGGATGTAAATTGCCAACAGACACTCGGGAGAAGTGTATGGTGTTTCCTGAAACATCTAAAAAACAAAGCAACAGAACCTAGGGCACTTCCACTTATGGTCCTATAGCTTAGGGAAATTAAAATCAAAAAGACACAGCCACCCCAAAGTTTGGGACGCCTCTGTTTACAAGAACCTCGTTTACAGTACAAGTTCAACATCGCAGAAAGTGAAAAATGGATAAAGAAGTTGTGGTATTCACTTACAAAGCAATATCACTCAGCAATGAAATCTATGTCATCAGGCCCTTAGCATCACAATGAGTGGATTCAGGTATGATGATTCTAACTGAAATAAGTCACACAGAAAAAGAAACATCATAAGATATCAGTAATACACGGAATGGAAACTTGGCTACACAGGAACTGAATTACAGAACAGAACAGGGTCTCAAATTTAGAAAACCAACTTATGCTTGCTCAAGGGGAAAGGTGAGTTGGGGTGCTGCATAAAACCAGAGATTGAAATGAGCACAGATAAAGTTCCTTAAGTCAAATATGGAATAGACAAGAGCTACTCCTTGCTCAACGAAATGGACTCAACACCGCATATTAAACGTCTAAGAATGTACATGACTAGTAAGTATCTTAAAACCTATGGATTGCTATGTCTCCGAAAGGGAATCAAGCATGTGTACAGGGGCATAAACGCAGCAGTGATAGGATTGGAGAGGTTCGGTGAGCAAATGAAGACCCTTTGAAGTCATATTGCATGGTACCCATTACACGGGTCTTAACTCTCCAGGTTTAAGGTATTCTTCCTTCAGCTAAAACATGCATGTGGAACCCAAGTATGATCAACCATGTGAACGGGAGACGTGTTCAAATATGTCTCAGTTTTCCTCCCCTGGTACTCGGGTGCAACATTCCAGACGCTTTACTAACACTCTCCCCACTTGGAGAGTCAGTGCCTTTAACCTCCTGTTTGGCCCAGTTTGCAATTTCTGCGGAAGATGAACAGGAATAGCGAGAACCAATGAGAGACTAGCTGGAGGTGTTTGGACGGGCAAATTTAACTCTCATTTCCCACCAGGAAGAGGAAATAACCAAAGGCTCAGCGTGCCGTGCCGGAAACAGATTAGGGCCTGAAGCCATCCTGCGGTGTTGCGGCCAGGTCACAAGAAAGCAAGTTGAAAAAAGGAGCTCAGGGGCACTGTAATTCACAAACCTGCAGAGTTATAAATGACAGCTATCGTCCAAAAATAGACTGAAGTAAGGCTGCCAAGAGGACTTGAAAGCGGGGCAGAATTGCAGGAAACCGATTTCAGGAGGTAGACTGGAATTGCATTGAAAGCATAGGAAAAGAGGCAGAACGTCCACAATGATGCACTTGGCCAAAAAGGGCGTATGCGTTTTTTCCTGAATATATTCAGGAAAAAACGCATACGCCCTTTTTGGCCAACCAAGCAAGCTTGCAAAGGAAATCTGCACTACAATGAAGTCTCACTTCCCCCCGGTCAAAAGGGCCATCTGAAAAAAGTGTAAAATCCAGAAAGGCAGGACAGGCCATGGAGAACTGGGAGCCTTGTTATGCTGATGGGTGGGATGTAAATTGCCAACAACCACTAGGGAGAAGTGTATGGTGTTTCCTGAAACATCTAAAAAACAAAGCAACAGAACCTAGGGCACTTCCACTTATGGTCCTATAGCTTAGGGAAATTAAAATCAAAAAGACACAGCCACCCCAAAGTTTGGAACGGCTCTGTTTACAAGAACCTCGTTTACAGTACAAGTTCAACATCGCAGAAAGTGAAAAATGGATAAAGAAGTTGTGGTATTCACTTACAAAGCAATATCACTCAGCAATGAAATCTATGTCATCAGGCCCTTAGCAGCACAATGAGTGGATTCAGGTATGATGATTCTAACTGAAATAAGTCACACAGAAAAAGAAACATCATAAGATATCAGTAATACATGGAATGGAAACTTGGCTACACAGGAACTGAATTACAGAACAGAACTGGGTCACAAATTTAGAAAAACAACTTATGCTTGCTTAAGGGTAAAGGTGAGTTGGGGTGCTGCATAAAACCAGAGATTGAAAGGAGCACAGACAAAGTTCCTTAAGCCAAATATGGAATAGACAAGAGCTACTCCTTGCTCAACGAAATGGACTCAACACCGCATATTAAACACCTAAGAATGTACCTGACTAGTAAGTATCTTAAAACCTATGGATTGCTATGTCTCCGAAAGAGAATCAAGCATGTGTACAGGGGCATAAACGCAGCAGTGATAGGATTGGAGAGGTTCGGTGAGCAAATGAAGACCCTTTGAAGTCATATTGCATGGTACCCATTCCACGAGTTTCAATTACCCAGGTTTTAGGTATTCTTCCTTCAGCTAAAACATGCATGTGGAACCCAGAGTATGATCAACCATGTGATCGGGAGACGTGTTCAAATATGTCTCAGTTTTCCTCCCTTGGTACTCGGGTGCAACATTCCAGACGCTTTACTAACACTCTCCCCACTTGGAGAGTCAGCGCCTTTAACCTCCTGTTTGGCACAGTTTGCAATTTCTGCGGAAGATGAACAGGAATAGCGAGAACCAATGAGAGGCTAGCTGGAGGTGTCTGGACGGGCAAATTTAACTCTCATTTCCCAACAGGAAGAGGAAATAACCAAAGGCTCAGCGTGCCGTACCGGAACCAGATTAGGGCCTGAAGTCATCCTGCGGTGTTGCGGCCAGCTCAAAAGAAAGCGAGTTGAAGAAAGGAGCTCAGGGGCACTGTAATTCACAAACCTGCAGAGTTATAAATGACAGCTATCGTCCAAAAATAGACTGAAGTAAGGCTGCCAAGAGGACTTGAAAGCGGGCAGAATTGCAGGAAACCGATTTCAGGAGGTAGACTGGAATTGCATTGAAAGCATAGGAAAAGAGGCAGAACGTCCACAATGATGCACTTGGCCAAAAAGGGCGTATGCGTTTTTTCCTGAATATATTCAGGAAAAAACGCATACGCCCTTTTTGGCCAACCAAGCAAGCTTGCAAAGGAAATCTGCACTACAATGAAGTCTCACTTCCCCCCGGTCAAAAGGGCCATCTGAAAAAAGTGTAAAATCCAGAAAGGCAGGACAGGCCATGGAGAACTGGGAGCCTTGTTATGCTGATGGGCGGGATGTAAATTGCCAACAACCACTCGGGAGAAGTGTATGGTGTTTCCTGAAACATCTAAAAAACAAAGCAACAGAACCTAGGGCACTTCCACTTATGGTCCTATAGCTTAGGGAAATTAAAATCAAAAAGACTCAGCCACCCCAAAGTTTGGAACGGCTCTGTTTACAAGAACCTCGTTTACAGTACAAGTTCAACATCGCAGAAAGTGAAAAATGGATAAAGAAGTTGTGGTATTCACTTACAAAGCAATATCACTCAGCAATGAAATCTATGTCATCAGGCCCTTAGCAGCACAATGAGTGGATTCAGGTATGATGATTCTAACTGAAATAAGTCACACAGAAAAAGAAACATCATAAGATATCAGTAATACACGGAATGGAAACTTGGCTACACAGGAACTGAATTACAGAACAGAACAGGGTCTCAAATTTAGAAAACCAACTATGCTTGCTTAAGGGTAAAGGTGAGTTGGGGTGCTGCATAAAACCAGAGATTGAAATGAGCACAGATAAAGTTCCTTAAGTCAAATATGGAATAGACAAGAGCTACTCCTTGCTCAACGAAATGGACTCAACACCGCATATTAAACGCCTAAGAATGTGCCTGACTAGTAAGTATCTTAAAACCTATGGATTGCTATGTCTCCGAAAGAGAATCAAGCATGTGTACAGGGGCATAAACGCAGCAGTGATAGGATTGGAGAGGTTCGGTGAGCAAATGAAGACCCTTTGAAGTCATATTGCATGGTACCCATTACACGGGTCTTAACTCTCCAGGTTTAAGGTATTCTTCCTTCAGCTAAAACATGCATGTGGAACCCAAGTATGATCAACCATGTGAACGGGAGACGTGTTCAAATATGTCTCAGTTTTCCTCCCCTGGTACTCGGGTGCAACATTCCAGACGCTTTACTAACACTCTCCCCACTTAGAGAGTCAGCGCCTTTAACCTCCTGTTTGGCCCAGTTTGCAATTTCTGCGGAAGATGAACAGGAATAGCGAGAACCAATGAGAGACTAGCTGGAGGTGTTTGGACGGGCAAATTTAACTCTCATTTCCCACCAGGAAGAGGAAATAACCAAAGGCTCAGCGTGCCGTGCCGGAACCAGATTAGGGCCTGAAGCCATCCTGCGGTGTTGCGGCCAGGTCACAAGAAAGCGAGTTGAAGAAAGGAGCTCAGGGGCACTGTAATTCACAAACCTGCAGAGTTATAAATGACAGCTATCGTCCAAAAATAGACTGAAGTAAGGCTGCCAAGAGGACTTGAAAGCGGGGCAGAATTGCAGGAAACCGATTTCAGGAGGTAGACTGGAATTGCATTGAAAGCATAGGAAAAGAGGCAGAACGTCCACAATGATGCACTTGGCCAAAAAGGGCGTATGCGTTTTTTCCTGAATATATTCAGGAAAAAACGCATACGCACTTTTTGGCCAACCAAGCAAGCTTGCAAAGGAAATCTGCACTACAATGAAGTCTCACTTCCCCCCGGTCAAAAGGGCCATCTGAAAAAAGTGTAAAATCCAGAAAGGCAGGACAGGCCATGGAGAACTGGGAGCCTTGTTATGCTGATGGGCGGGATGTAAATTGCCAACAGACATTCGGAAGAAGTGTATGGTGTTTCCTGAAACATCTAAAAAACAAACCAACAGAGCCTAGGGCACTGCCACTTATGGTCCTATAGCTTAGGGAAATTAAAATCAAAAAGACACAGCCACCCCAAAGTTTGGGACGCCTCTGTTTACAAGAACCTCGTTTACAGTACAAGTTCAACATCGCAGAAAGTGAAAAATGGATAAAGAAGTTGTTGTATTTACTTACAAAGCAATATCACTCAGCAATGAAATCTATGTCATCAGGCCCTTAGCATCACAATGAGTGGATTCAGGTATGATGATTCTAACTGAAATAAGTCACACAGAAAAAGAAACATCATAAGATATCAGTAATACACGGAATGTAAACTTGGCTACACAGGAACTGAATTACAGAACAGAACAGGGTCTCAAATTTAGAAAACCAACTTATGCTTGCTTAAGGGTAAAGGTGAGTTGGGGTGCTGCATAAAACCAGAGATTGAAATGAGCACAGATAAAGTTCCTTAAGTCAAATATGGAATAGACAAGAGCTACTCCTTGCTCAACGAAATGGACTCAACACCGCATATTAAACGCCTAAGAATGTACCTGACTAGTAAGTATCGTAAAACCTATGGATTGCTATGTCTCCAAAAGAGAATCAAGCATGTGTACAGGGGCATAAACGCAGCAGTGATAGGATTGGAGAGGTTCGGTGAGCAAATGAAGACCCTTTGAAGTCATATTGCATGGTACCCATTACACGGGTCTTAACTCTCCAGGTTTAAGGTATTCTTCCTTCAGCTAAAACATGCATGTGGAACCCAAGTATGATCAACCATGTGAACGGGAGACGTGTTCAAATATGTCTCAGTTTTCCTCCCCTGGTACTCGGGTGCAACATTCCAGACGCTTTACTAACACTCTCCCCACTTGGAGAGTCAGCGCCTTTAACCTCCTGTTTGGCCCACTTTGCAATTTCTGCGGAAGATGAACAGGAATAGCGAGAACCAATGAGAGGCTAGCTGGAGGTGTCTGGACGGGCAAATTTAACTCTCATTTCCCACCAGGAAGAGGATATAACCAAAGGCTCAGCGTGCCGTACCGGAACCAGATTAGGGCCTGAAGCCATCCTGCGGTGTTGCGGCCAGCTCAAAAGAAAGCGAGTTGAAGAAAGGAGCTCAGGGGCACTGTAATTCACAAACCTGCAGAGTTATAAATGACAGCTATCGTCCAAAAATAGACTGAAGTAAGGCTGCCAAGAGGACTTGAAAGCGGGGCAGAATTGCAGGAAACCGATTTCAGGAGGTAGACTGGAATTGCATTGAAAGCATAGGAAAAGAGGCAGAACGTCCACAATGATGCACTTGGCCAAAAAGGGCGTATGCGTTTTTTCCTGAATATATTCAGGAAAAAACGCATACGCCCTTTTTGGCCAACCAAGCAAGCTTGCAAAGGAAATCTGCACTACAATGAAGTCTCACTTCCCCCCGGTCAAAAGGGCCATCTGAAAAAGTGTAAAATCCAGAAAGGCAGGACAGGCCATGGAGAACTGGGAGCCTTGTTATGCTGATGGGCGGGATGTAAATTGCCAACAACCACTCGGGAGAAGTGTATGGTGTTTCCTGAAACATCTAAAAAACAAAGCAACAGAACTTAGGGCACTGCCACTTATGGTCCTATAGCTTAGGGAAATTAAAATCAAAAAGACACAGCCACCCCAAAGTTTGGAACAGCTCTGTTTACAAGAACCTCGTTTACAGTACAAGTTCAACATCGCAGAAAGTGAAAAATGGATAAAGAAGTTGTGGTATTTACTTAGAAAGCAATATCACTCAGCAATGAAATCTGTGTCATCAGGCCCTTAGCAGCACAATGAGTGCATTCAGGTATGATGATTCTAACTGAAATAAGTCACACAGAAAAAGAAACATCATAAGATATCAGTAATACACGGAATGGAAACTTGGCTACACAGGAACTGAATTACAGAACAGAACAGGGTCTCAAATTTAGAAAACCAACTTATTCTTACTTAAGGGTAAAGGTGAGTTGGGGTGCTGCATAAAACCAGAGATTGAAATGAGCACAGATAAAGTTCCTTAAGCCAAATATGGAATAGACAAGAGCTACTCCTTGCTCAACGAAATGGACTCAACACCCCATATTAAACGCCTAAGAATGTACCTGACTAGTAAGTATCTTAAAACCTATGGATTGCTATGTCTCCAAAAGAGATTCAAGCATGTGTACAGGGGCATAAACGCAGCAGTGATAGGATTGGAGAGGTTCGGTGAGCAAATGAAGACCCTTTGAAGTCATATTGCATGGTACCCATTCCACGGGTTTCAACTACCCAGGTTTAAGGTATTCTTCCTTCAGCTAAAACATGCATGTGGAACCTAGAGTATGATCAACCATGTGATCAGGAGACGTGTTCAAATATGTCTCAGTTTTCCTCCCCTGGTACTCGGGTGCAACATTCCAGACGCTTTACTAACACTCTCCCCACTTGGAGAGTCAGTCCCTTTAACCTCCTGTTTGGCCCAGTTTGCAATTTCTGCGGAAGATGAACAGGAATAGCGAGAACCAATGAGAGGCTAGCTGGAGGTGTCTGGTCGGGCAAATTTAACTCTCATTTCCCACCAGGAAGAGGAATTAACCAAAGGCTCAGCATGCCGGGCCGCAAACAGTTTAGGGCCTGAAGCCATCCTGCGGTGTTGCGGCCAGGTCACAAGAAAGCGAGTTGAAGAAAGGAGCTCAGGGGCACTGTAATTCACAAACCTGCAGAGTTATAAATGACAGCTATCGTCCAAAAATAGACTGAAGTAAGGCTGCCAAGAGGACTTGAAAGCGGGGCAGAATTGCAGGAAACCGATTTCAGGAGGTAGACTGGAATTGCATTGAAAGCATAGGAAAAGAGGCAGAACGTCCACAATGATGCACTTGGCCAAAAAGGGCGTATGCGTTTTTTCCTGAATATATTCAGGAAAAAACGCATACGCCCTTTTTGGCCAACCAAGCAAGCTTGCAAAGGAAATCTGCACTACAATGAAGTCTCACTTCCCCCCGGTCAAAAGGGCCATCTGAAAAAAGTGTAAAATCCAGAAAGGCAACAGGCCATTGAGAACTGGGAGCCTTGTTATGCTGATGGGCGGGATTTAAATTGCCAACAACCACTCGGGAGAAGTGTATGGTGTTTCCTGAAACATCTAAAAAACAAAGCAACAGAGCCTAGGGCACTTCCACTTATGGTCCTATAGCTTAGGGAAATTAAAATCAAAAATACACAGCCACCCCAAAGTTTGGAACGGCTCTGTTTACAAGAACCTCGTTTACAGTACAAGTTCAACATCGCAGAAAGTGAAAAATGGATAAAGAAGTTGTGGTATTTACTTAGAAAGCAATATCACTCAGCAATGAAATCTGTGTCATCAGGCCCTTAGCATCACAATGAGTGGATTCAGGTATGATGATTCTAACTGAAATAAGTCACACAGAAAAAGAAACATCATAAGATATCAGTAATACACGGAATGGAAACTTGGCTACACAGGAACTGAATTACAGAACAGAACAGGGTCTCAAATTTAGAAAACCAACTTATGCTTGCTTAAGGCTAAAGGTGAGTTGGGGTGCTGCATAAAACCAGAGATTGAAATGAGCAGAGATAAAGTTCCTTAAGCCAAATATGGAATAGACAAGAGCTACTCCTTGCTCAACGAAATGGACTCAACACCGCATATTAAACGCCTAAGAATGTACCTGACTAGTAAGTATCTTAAAACGTATGGATTGCTATGTCTCCGAAAGAGAATCAAGCATGTGTACAGGGGCATAAACGCAGCAGTGATAGGATTGGAGAGGTTCGGTGAGGAAATGAAGACCCTTTGAAGTCATATTGCATGGTACCCATTCCACGGGTTTCAATTACCCAGGTTTTAGGTATTCTTCCTTCAGCTAAAACATGCATGTGGAACCCAAGTATGATCAACCATGTGAACGGGAGACGTGTTCAAATATGTCTCAGTTTTCCTCCCCTGGTACTCGGGTGCAACATTCCAGACGCTTTACTAACACTCTCCCCACTTGGAGAGTCAGCGCCTTTAACCTCCTGTTTGGCCCAGTTTGCAAATTCTGCGGAAGATGAACAGGAATAGCGAGAACCAATGAGAGACTAGCTGGAGGTGTTTGGACGGGCAAATTTAACTCTCATTTCCCACCAGGAAGAGGAAATAACCAAAGGCTCAGCGTGCCGTGCCGGAACCAGATTAGGGCCTGAAGCCATCCTGCGGTGTTGCGGCCAGGTCACAAGAAAGCAAGTTGAAAAAAGGAGCTCAGGGGCACTGTAATTCACAAACCTGCAGAGTTATAAATGACAGCTATCGTCCAAAAATAGACTGAAGTAAGGCTGCCAAGAGGACTTGAAAGCGGGGCAGAATTGCAGGAAACCGATTTCAGGAGGTAGACTGGAATTGCATTGAAAGCATAGGAAAAGAGGCAGAACGTCCACAATGATGCACTTGGCCAAAAAGGGCGTATGCGTTTTTTCCTGAATATATTCAGGAAAAAACGCATACGCCCTTTTTGGCCAACCAAGCAAGCTTGCAAAGGAAATCTGCACTACAATGAAGTCTCACTTCCCCCCGGTCAAAAGGGCCATCTGAAAAAAGTGTAAAATCCAGAAAGGCAGGACAGGCCATGGAGAACTGGGAGCCTTGTTATGCTGATGGGCGGGATGTAAATTGCCAACAACCACTCGGGAGAAGTGTATGGTGTTTCCTGAAACATCTAAAAAACAAAGCAACAGAACCTAGGGCACTTCCACTTATGGTCCTATAGCTTAGGGAAATTAAAATCAAAAAGACACAGCCACCCCAAAGTTTGGAACGGCTCTGTTTACAAGAACCTCGTTTACAGTACAAGTTCAACATCGCAGAAAGTGAAAAATGGATAAAGAAGTTGTGGTATTCACTTACAAAGCAATATCACTCAGCAATGAAATCTATGTCATCAGGCCCTTAGCAGCACAATGAGTGGATTCAGGTATGATGATTCTAACTGAAATAAGTCACACAGAAAAAGAAACATCATAAGATATCAGTAATACATGGAATGGAAACTTGGCTACACAGGAACTGAATTACAGAACAGAACTGGGTCACAAATTTAGAAAAACAACTTATGCTTGCTTAAGGGTAAAGGTGAGTTGGGGTGCTGCATAAAACCAGAGATTGAAATGAGCACAGATAAAGTTCCTTAAGCCAAATATGGAATAGACAAGAGCTACTCCTTGCTCAACGAAATGGACTCAACACCGCATATTAAACGCCTAAGAATGTACCTGACTAGTAAGTATCTTAAAACCTATGGATTGCTATGTCTCCGAAAGAGAATCAAGCATGTGTACAGGGGCATAAACGCAGCAGTGATAGGATTGGAGAGGTTCGGTGAGCAAATGAAGACCCTTTGAAGTCATATTGCATGGTACCCATTACACGGGTCTTAACTCTCCAGGTTTAAGGTATTCTTCCTTCAGCTAAAACATGCATGTGGAACCCAAGTATGATCAACCATGTGAACGGGAGACGTGTTCAAATATGTCTCAGTTTTCCTCCCCTGGTACTCGGGTGCAACATTCCAGACGCTTTACTAACACTCTCCCCACTTAGAGAGTCAGCGCCTTTAACCTCCGGTTTGGCCCAGTTTGCAATTTCTGCGGAAGATGAACAGGAATAGCGAGAACCAATGAGAGACTAGCTGGAGGTGTTTGGACGGGCAAATTTAACTCTCATTTCCCACCAGGAAGAGGAAATAACCAAAGGCTCAGCGTGCCGTGCCGGAACCAGATTAGGGCCTGAAGCCATCCTGCGGTGTTGCGGCCAGGTCACAAGAAAGCGAGTTGAAGAAAGGAGCTCAGGGGCACTGTAATTCACAAACCTGCAGAGTTATAAATGACAGCTATCGTCCAAAAATAGACTGAAGTAAGGCTGCCAAGAGGACTTGAAAGCGGGGCAGAATTGCAGGAAACCGATTTCAGGAGGTAGACTGGAATTGCATTGAAAGCATAGGAAAAGAGGCAGAACGTCCACAATGATGCACTTGGCCAAAAAGGGCGTATGCGTTTTTTCCTGAATATATTCAGGAAAAAACGCATACGCACTTTTTGGCCAACCAAGCAAGCTTGCAAAGGAAATCTGCACTACAATGAAGTCTCACTTCCCCCCGGTCAAAAGGGCCATCTGAAAAAAGTGTAAAATCCAGAAAGGCAGGACAGGCCATGGAGAACTGGGAGCCTTGTTATGCTGATGGGCGGGATGTAAATTGCCAACAGACATTCGGAAGAAGTGTATGGTGTTTCCTGAAACATCTAAAAAACAAACCAACAGAGCCTAGGGCACTGCCACTTATGGTCCTATAGCTTAGGGAAATTAAAATCAAAAAGACACAGCCACCCCAAAGTTTGGGACGCCTCTGTTTACAAGAACCTCGTTTACAGTACAAGTTCAACATCGCAGAAAGTGAAAAATGGATAAAGAAGTTGTTGTATTTACTTACAAAGCAATATCACTCAGCAATGAAATCTATGTCATCAGGCCCTTAGCATCACAATGAGTGGATTCAGGTATGATGATTCTAACTGAAATAAGTCACACAGAAAAAGAAACATCATAAGATATCAGTAATACACGGAATGTAAACTTGGCTACACAGGAACTGAATTACAGAACAGAACAGGGTCTCAAATTTAGAAAACCAACTTATGCTTGCTTAAGGGTAAAGGTGAGTTGGGGTGCTGCATAAAACCAGAGATTGAAATGAGCACAGATAAAGTTCCTTAAGTCAAATATGGAATACACAAGAGCTACTCCTTGCTCAACGAAATGGACTCAACACCGCATATTAAACGCCTAAGAATGTACCTGACTAGTAAGTATCGTAAAACCTATCGATTGCTATGTCTCCAAAAGAGAATCAAGCATGTGTACAGGGGCATAAACGCAGCAGTGATAGGATTGGAGAGGTTCGGTGAGCAAATGAAGACCCTTTGAAGTTATATTGCATGGTACCCATTACACGGGTCTTAACTCTCCAGGTTTAAGGTATTCTTCCTTCAGCTAAAACATGCATGTGGAACCCAAGTATGATCAACCATGTGAACGGGAGACGTGTTCAAATATGTCTCAGTTTTCCTCCCCTGGTACTCGGGTGCAACATTCCAGACGCTTTACTAACACTCTCCCCACTTGGAGAGTCAGCGCCTTTAACCTCCTGTTTGGCCCACTTTGCAATTTCTGCGGAAGATGAACAGGAATAGCGAGAACCAATGAGAGGCTAGCTGGAGGTGTCTGGACGGGCAAATTTAACTCTCATTTCCCACCAGGAAGAGGATATAACCAAAGGCTCAGCGTGCCGTACCGGAACCAGATTAGGGCCTGAAGCCATCCTGCGGTGTTGCGGCCAGCTCAAAAGAAAGCGAGTTGAAGAAAGGAGCTCAGGGGCACTGTAATTCACAAACCTGCAGAGTTATAAATGACAGCTATCGTCCAAAAATAGACTGAAGTAAGGCTGCCAAGAGGACTTGAAAGCGGGGCAGAATTGCAGGAAACCGATTTCAGGAGGTAGACTGGAATTGCATTGAAAGCATAGGAAAAGAGGCAGAACGTCCACAATGATGCACTTGGCCAAAAAGGGCGTATGCGTTTTTTCCTGAATATATTCAGGAAAAAACGCATACGCCCTTTTTGGCCAACCAAGCAAGCTTGCAAAGGAAATCTGCACTACAATGAAGTCTCACTTCCCCCCGGTCAAAAGGGCCATC
This sequence comes from Stenella coeruleoalba, assembly GCF_951394435.1. NCBI lineage: Eukaryota > Metazoa > Chordata > Mammalia > Artiodactyla > Delphinidae > Stenella > Stenella coeruleoalba. Next base: position 82,664 of record NW_027646457.1, read on the forward strand.
TGAAAAAGTGTAAAATCCAGAAAGGCAGGACAGGCCATGGAGAACTGGGAGCCTTGTTATGCTGATGGGCGGGATGTAAATTGCCAACAACCACTCGGGAGAAGTGTATGGTGTTTCCTGAAACATCTAAAAAACAAAGCAACAGAACTTAGGGCACTGCCACTTATGGTCCTATAGCTTAGGGAAATTAAAATCAAAAAGACACAGCCACCCCAAAGTTTGGAACAGCTCTGTTTACAAGAACCTCGTTTACAGTACAAGTTCAACATCGCAGAAAGTGAAAAATGGATAAAGAAGTTGTGGTATTTACTTAGAAAGCAATATCACTCAGCAATGAAATCTGTGTCATCAGGCCCTTAGCAGCACAATGAGTGGATTCAGGTATGATGATTCTAACTGAAATAAGTCACACAGAAAAAGAAACATCATAAGATATCAGTAATACACGGAATGGAAACTTGGCTACACAGGAACTGAATTACAGAACAGAACAGGGTCTCAAATTTAGAAAACCAACTTATTCTTACTTAAGGGTAAAGGTGAGTTGGGGTGCTGCATAAAACCAGAGATTGAAATGAGCACAGATAAAGTTCCTTAAGCCAAATATGGAATAGACAAGAGCTACTCCTTGCTCAACGAAATGGACTCAACACCCCATATTAAACGCCAAGGATGTACCTGACTAGTAAGTATCTTAAAACCTATGGATTGCTATGTCTCCAGAAGAGATTCAAGCATGTGTACAGGGGCATAAACGCAGCAGTGATAGGATTGGAGAGGTTCGGTGAGCAAATGAAGACCCTTTGAAGTCATATTGCATGGTACCCATTCCACGGGTTTCAACTACCCAGGTTTAAGGTATTCTTCCTTCAGCTAAAACATGCATGTGGAACCTAGAGTATGATCAACCATGTGATCAGGAGACGTGTTCAAATATGTCTCAGTTTTCCTCCCCTGGTACTCGGGTGCAACATTCCAGACGCTTTACTAACACTCTCCCCACTTGGAGAGTCAGTCCCTTTAAACTCCTGTTTGGCCCAGTTTGCAATTTCTGCGGAAGATGAACAGGAATAGCGAGAACCAATGAGAGGCTAGCTGGAGGTGTCTGGTCGGGCAAATTTAACTCTCATTTCCCACCAGGAAGAGGAATTAACCAAAGGCTCAGCATGCCGGGCCGCAAACAGTTTAGGGCCTGAAGCCATCCTGCGGTGTTGCGGCCAGGTCACAAGAAAGCGAGTTGAAGAAAGGAGCTCAGGGGCACTGTAATTCACAAACCTGCAGAGTTATAAATGACAGCTATCGTCCAAAAATAGACTGAAGTAAGGCTGCCAAGAGGACTTGAAAGCGGGGCAGAATTGCAGGAAACCGATTTCAGGAGGTAGACTGGAATTGCATTGAAAGCATAGGAAAAGAGGCAGAACGTCCACAATGATGCACTTGGCCAAAAAGGGCGTATGCGTTTTTTCCTGAATATATTCAGGAAAAAACGCATACGCCCTTTTTGGCCAACCAAGCAAGCTTGCAAAGGAAATCTGCACTACAATGAAGTCTCACTTCCCCCCGGTCAAAAGGGCCATCTGAAAAAAGTGTAAAATCCAGAAAGGCAACAGGCCATTGAGAACTGGGAGCCTTGTTATGCTGATGGGCGGGATTTAAATTGCCAACAACCACTCGGGAGAAGTGTATGGTGTTTCCTGAAACATCTAAAAAACAAAGCAACAGAGCCTAGGGCACTTCCACTTATGGTCCTATAGCTTAGGGAAATTAAAATCAAAAATACACAGCCACCCCAAAGTTTGGAACGGCTCTGTTTACAAGAACCTCGTTTACAGTACAAGTTCAACATCGCAGAAAGTGAAAAATGGATAAAGAAGTTGTGGTATTTACTTAGAAAGCAATATCACTCAGCAATGAAATCTGTGTCATGAGGCCCTTAGCATCACAATGAGTGGATTCAGGTATGATGATTCTAACTGAAATAAGTCACACAGAAAAAGAAACATCATAAGATATCAGTAATACACGGAATGGAAACTTGGCTACACAGGAACTGAATTACAGAACAGAACAGGGTCTCAAATTTAGAAAACCAACTTATGCTTGCTTAAGGCTAAAGGTGAGTTGGGGTGCTGCATAAAACCAGAGATTGAAATGAGCAGAGATAAAGTTCCTTAAGCCAAATATGGAATAGACAAGAGCTACTCCTTGCTCAACGAAATGGACTCAACACCGCATATTAAACGCCTAAGAATGTACCTGACTAGTAAGTATCTTAAAACGTATGGATTGCTATGTCTCCGAAAGAGAATCAAGCATGTGTACAGGGGCATAAACGCAGCAGTGATAGGATTGGAGAGGTTCGGTGAGGAAATGAAGACCCTTTGAAGTCATATTGCATGGTACCCATTCCACGGGTTTCAATTACCCAGGTTTTAGGTATTCTTCCTTCAGCTAAAACATGCATGTGGAACCCAAGTATGATCAACCATGTGAACGGGAGACGTGTTCAAATATGTCTCAGTTTTCCTCCCCTGGTACTCGGGTGCAACATTCCAGACGCTTTACTAACACTCTCCCCACTTGGAGAGTCAGCGCCTTTAACCTCCTGTTTGGCCCAGTTTGCAAATTCTGCGGAAGATGAACAGGAATAGCGAGAACCAATGAGAGACTAGCTGGAGGTGTTTGGACGGGCAAATTTAACTCTCATTTCCCACCAGGAAGAGGAAATAACCAAAGGCTCAGCGTGCCGTGCCGGAACCAGATTAGGGCCTGAAGCCATCCTGCGGTGTTGCGGCCAGGTCACAAGAAAGCAAGTTGAAAAAAGGAGCTCAGGGGCACTGTAATTCACAAACCTGCAGAGTTATAAATGACAGCTATCGTCCAAAAATAGACTGAAGTAAGGCTGCCAAGAGGACTTGAAAGCGGGGCAGAATTGCAGGAAACCGATTTCAGGAGGTAGACTGGAATTGCATTGAAAGCATAGGAAAAGAGGCAGAACGTCCACAATGATGTACTTGGCCAAAAAGGGCGTATGCGTTTTTTCCTGAATATATTCAGGAAAAAACGCATACGCCCTTTTTGGCCAACCAAGCAAGCTTGCAAAGGAAATCTGCACTACAATGAAGTCTCACTTCCCCCCGGTCAAAAGGGCCATCTGAAAAAAGTGTAAAATCCAGAAAGGCAGGACAGGCCATGGAGAACTGGGAGCCTTGTTATGCTGATGGGCGGGATGTAAATTGCCAACAACCACTCGGGAGAAGTGTATGGTGTTTCCTGAAACATCTAAAAAACAAAGCAACAGAACCTAGGGCACTTCCACTTATGGTCCTATAGCTTAGGGAAATTAAAATCAAAAAGACACAGCCACCCCAAAGTTTGGAACGGCTCTGTTTACAAGAACCTCGTTTACAGTACAAGTTCAACATCGCAGAAAGTGAAAAATGGATAAAGAAGTTGTGGTATTCACTTACAAAGCAATATCACTCAGCAATGAAATCTATGTCATCAGGCCCTTAGCAGCACAATGAGTGGATTCAGGTATGATGATTCTAACTGAATTAAGTCACACAGAAAAAGAAACATCATAAGATATCAGTAATACATGGAATGGAAACTTGGCTACACAGGAACTGAATTACAGAACAGAACTGGGTCACAAATTTAGAAAAACAACTTATGCTTGCTTAAGGGTAAAGGTGAGTTGGGGTGCTGCATAAAACCAGAGATTGAAATGAGCACAGATAAAGTTCCTTAAGCCAAATATGGAATAGACAAGAGCTACTCCTTGCTCAACGAAATGGACTCAACACCGCATATTAAACGCCTAAGAATGTACCTGACTAGTAAGTATCTTAAAACCTATGGATTGCTATGTCTCCGAAAGAGAATCAAGCATGTGTACAGGGGCATAAACGCAGCAGTGATAGGATTGGAGAGGTTCGGTGAGCAAATGAAGACCCTTTGAAGTCATATTGCATGGTACCCATTACACGGGTCTTAACTCTCCAGGTTTAAGGTATTCTTCCTTCAGCTAAAACATGCATGTGGAACCCAAGTATGATCAACCATGTGAACGGGAGACGTGTTCAAATATGTCTCAGTTTTCCTCCCCTGGTACTCGGGTGCAACATTCCAGACGCTTTACTAACACTCTCCCCACTTAGAGAGTCAGCGCCTTTAACCTCCGGTTTGGCCCAGTTTGCAATTTCTGCGGAAGATGAACAGGAATAGCGAGAACCAATGAGAGACTAGCTGGAGGTGTTTGGACGGGCAAATTTAACTCTCATTTCCCACCAGGAAGAGGAAATAACCAAAGGCTCAGCGTGCCGTGCCGGAACCAGATTAGGGCCTGAAGCCATCCTGCGGTGTTGCGGCCAGGTCACAAGAAAGCGAGTTGAAGAAAGGAGCTCAGGGGCACTGTAATTCACAAACCTGCAGAGTTATAAATGACAGCTATCGTCCAAAAATAGACTGAAGTAAGGCTGCCAAGAGGACTTGAAAGCGGGGCAGAATTGCAGGAAACCGATTTCAGGAGGTAGACTGGAATTGCATTGAAAGCATAGGAAAAGAGGCAGAACGTCCACATTGATGCACTTGGCCAAAAAGGGCGTATGCGTTTTTTCCTGAATATATTCAGGAAAAAACGCATACGCACTTTTTGGCCAACCAAGCAAGCTTGCAAAGGAAATCTGCACTACAATGAAGTCTCACTTCCCCCCGGTCAAAAGGGCCATCTGAAAAAAGTGAAAAATCCAGAAAGGCAGGACAGGCCATGGAGAACTGGGAGCCTTGTTATGCTGATGGGCGGGATGTAAATTGCCAACAGACATTCGGAAGAAGTGTATGGTGTTTCCTGAAACATCTAAAAAACAAACCAACAGAGCCTAGGGCACTGCCACTTATGGTCCTATAGCTTAGGGAAATTAAAATCAAAAAGACACAGCCACCCCAAAGTTTGGGACGCCTCTGTTTACAAGAACCTCGTTTACAGTACAAGTTCAACATCGCAGAAACTGAAAAATGGATAAAGAAGTTGTTGTATTTACTTACAAAGCAATATCACTCAGCAATGAAATCTATGTCATCAGGCCCTTAGCATCACAATGAGTGGATTCAGGTATGATGATTCTAACTGAAATAAGTCACACAGAAAAAGAAACATCATAAGATATCAGTAATACACGGAATGTAAACTTGGCTACACAGGAACTGAATTACAGAACAGAACAGGGTCTCAAATTTAGAAAACCAACTTATGCTTGCTTAAGGGTAAAGGTGAGTTGGGGTGCTGCATAAAACCAGAGATTGAAATGAGCACAGATAAAGTTCCTTAAGTCAAATATGGAATACACAAGAGCTACTCCTTGCTCAACGAAATGGACTCAACACCGCATATTAAACGCCTAAGAATGTACCTGACTAGTAAGTATCGTAAAACCTATGGATTGCTATGTCTCCAAAAGAGAATCAAGCATGTGTACAGGGGCATAAACGCAGCAGTGATAGGATTGGAAAGGTTCGGTGAGCAAATGAAGACCCTTTGAAGTCATATTGCATGGTACCCATTACACGGGTCTTAACTCTCCAGGTTTAAGGTATTCTTCCTTCAGCTAAAACATGCATGTGGAACCCAAGTATGATCAACCATGTGAACGGGAGACGTGTTCAAATATGTCTCAGTTTTCCTCCCCTGGTACTCGGGTGCAACATTCCAGACGCTTTACTAACACTCTCCCCACTTGGAGAGTCAGCGCCTTTAACCTCCTGTTTGGCCCACTTTGCAATTTCTGCGGAAGATGAACAGGAATAGCGAGAACCAATGAGAGGCTAGCTGGAGGTGTCTGGACGGGCAAATTTAACTCTCATTTCCCACCAGGAAGAGGATATAACCAAAGGCTCAGCGTGCCGTACCGGAACCAGATTAGGGCCTGAAGCCATCCTGCGGTGTTGCGGCCAGCTCAAAAGAAAGCGAGTTGAAGAAAGGAGCTCAGGGGCACTGTAATTCACAAACCTGCAGAGTTATAAATGACAGCTATCGTCCAAAAATAGACTGAAGTAAGGCTGCCAAGAGGACTTGAAAGCGGGGCAGAATTGCAGGAAACCGATTTCAGGAGGTAGACTGGAATTGCATTGAAAGCATAGGAAAAGAGGCAGAACGTCCACAATGATGCACTTGGCCAAAAAGGGCGTATGCGTTTTTTCCTGAATATATTCAGGAAAAAACGCATACGCCCTTTTTGGCCAACCAAGTAAGCTTGCAAAGGAAATCTGCACTACAATGAAGTCTCACTTCCCCCCGGTCAAAAGGGCCATCTGAAAAAGTGTAAAATCCAGAAAGGCAGGACAGGCCATGGAGAACTGGGAGCCTTGTTATGCTGATGGGCGGGATGTAAATTGCCAACAACCACTCGGGAGAAGTGTATGGTGTTTCCTGAAACATCTAAAAAACAAAGCAACAGAACCTAGGGCACTGCCACTTATGGTCCTATAGCTTAGGGAAATTAAAATCAAAAAGACACAGCCACCCCAAAGTTTGGAACAGCTCTGTTTACAAGAACCTCGTTTACAGTACAAGTTCAACATCGCAGAAAGTGAAAAATGGATAAAGAAGTTGTGGTATTTACTTAGAAAGCAATATCACTCAGCAATGAAATCTGTGTCATCAGGCCCTTAGCAGCACAATGAGTGGATTCAGGTATGATGATTCTAACTGAAGTAAGTCACACAGAAAAAGAAACATCATAAGATATCAGTAATACACGGAATGTAAACTTGGCTACACAGGAACTGAATTACAGAACAGAACAGGGTCTCAAATTTAGAAAACCAACTTATGCTTGCTTAAGGTTAAAGGTGAGTTGGGGTGCTGCATAAACCAGAGATTGAAATGAGCACAGATAAAGTTCCTTAAGTCAAATATGGAATAGACAAGAGCTACTCCTTGCTCAATGAAATGGACTCAACACCGCATATTAAACGCCTAAGAATGTACCTGACTAGTAAGTATCTTAAAACCTATGGATTGCTATGTCTCCGAAAGAGAATCAAGCATGTGTACAGGGGCATAAACGCAGCAGTGATAGGATTGGAGAGGTTCGGTGAGCAAATGAAGACCCTTTGAAGTCATATTGCATGGTACCCATTCCACGGGTTTCAATTACCCAGGTTTTAGGTATTCTTCCTTCAGCTAAAACAGGCATGTGGAACCCAGAGTATGATCAACCATGTGATCGGGAGACGTGTTCAAATATGTCTCAGTTTTCCTCCCCTGGTACTCGGGTGCAACATTCCAGACGCTTTACTAACACTCTCCCCACTTGGAGAGTCTGCGCCTTTAACCTCCTGTTTGGCCCAGTTTGCAATTTCTGCGGAAGATGAACAGGAATAGCGAGAACCAATGAGAGGCTAGCTGGAGGTGTCTGGACGGGCAAATTTAACTCTCATTTCCCAACAGGAAGAGGAAATAACCAAAGGCTCAGCATGCCGTGCCGGAACCAGATTAGGGCCTGAAGCCATCCTGCGGTGTTGCGGCCAGGTCACAAGAAAGCGAGTTGAAGAAAGGAGCTCAGGGGCACTGTAATTCACAAACCTGCAGAGTTATAAATGACAGCTATCGTCCAAAAATAGACTGAAGTAAGGCTGCCAAGAGGACTTGAAAGCGGGGCAGAATTGCAGGAAACCGATTTCAGGAGGTAGACTGGAATTGCATTGAAAGCATAGGAAAAGAGGCAGAACGTCCACAATGATGCACTTGGCCAAAAAGGGCGTATGCGTTTTTTCCTGAATATATTCAGGAAAAAACGCATACGCCCTTTTTGGCGAACCAAGCAAGCTTGCAAAGGAAATCTGCACTACAATGAAGTCTCACTTCCCCCCGGTCAAAAGGGCCATCTGAAAAAAGTGTAAAATCCAGAAAGGCAGGACAGGCCATGGAGAACTGGGAGCCTTGTTATGCTGATGGGTGGGATGTAAATTGCCAACAGACACTCGGGAGAAGTGTATGGTGTTTCCTGAAACATCTAAAAAACAAAGCAACAGAGCCTAGGGCACTGCCACTTATGGTCCTATAGCTTAGGGAAATTAAAATCAAAAAGACACAGCCACCCTAAAGTTTGGGACGCCTCTGTTTACAAGAACCTCGTTTACAGTACAAGTTCAACATCGCAGAAAGTGAAAAATGGATAAAGAAGTTGTGGTATTTACTTACAAAGCAATATCACTCAGCAATGAAATCTGTGTCATCAGGCCCTTAGCAGCACAATGAGTGGATTCAGGTATGATGATTCTAACTGAAGTAAGTCACACAGAAAAAGAAACATCATAAGATATCAGTAATACACGGAATGTAAACTTGGCTACACAGGAACTGAATTACAGAACAGAACAGGGTCTCAAATTTAGAAAACCAACTATGCTTGCTTAAGGGTAAAGGTGAGTTGGGGTGCTGCATAAAACCAGAGATTGAAATGAGCACAGATAAAGTTCCTTAAGTCAAATATGGAATAGACAAGAGCTACTCCTTGCTCAACGAAATGGACTCAACACCGCATATTAAACGCCTAAGAATGTGCCTGACTAGTATCTTAAAACCTATGGATTGCTAGGTCTCCAAAAGAGAATCAAGCATGTGTTCAGGGGCATAAACGCTGCAGTGATAGGATTGGAGAGGTTCGGTGAGCAAATGAAGACCCTTTGAAGTCATATTGCATGGTACCCATTACACGGGTCTCAACTCTCCAGGTTTAAGGTATTCTTCCTTCAGCTAAAACATGCATGTGGAACCCAAGTATGATCAACCATGTGAACGGGAGACGTGTTCAAATATGTCTCAGTTTTCCTCCCCTGGTACTCGGGTGCAACATTCCAGACGCTTTACTAACACTCTCCCCACTTGGAGAGTCAGCGCCTTTAACCTCCTGTTTGGCCCAGTTTGCAATTTCTGCGGAAGATGAACAGGAATAGCGAGAACCAATGAGAAGCTAGCTGGAGGTGTCTGGACGGGCAAATTTAACTCTCATTTCCCACCAGGAAGAGGAAATAACCAAAGGCTCAGCGTGCCGTACCGGAACCAGATTAGGGCCTGAAGCCATCCTGCGGTGTTGCGGCCAGGTCACAAGAAAGCGAGTTGAAGAAAGGAGCTCAGGGGCACTGTAATTCAAAAACCTGCAGAGTTATAAATGACAGCTATCGTCCAAAAATAGACTGAAGTAAGGCTGCCAAGAGGACTTGAAAGCGGGGCAGAATTGCAGGAAACCGATTTCAGGAGGTAGACTGGAATTGCATTGAAAGCATAGGAAAAGAGGCAGAACGTCCACAATGATGCACTTGGCCAAAAAGGGCGTATGCGTTTTTTCCTGAATATATTCAGGAAAAAACGCATACGCCCTTTTTGGCCAACCAAGCAAGCTTGCAAAGGAAATCTGCACTACAATGAAGTCTCACTTCCCCCCGGTCAAAAGGGCCATCTGAAAAAAGTGTAAAATCCAGAAAGGCAGGACAGGCCATGGAGAACTGGGAGCCTTGTTATGCTGATGGGCGGGATGTAAATTGCCAACAACCACTCGGGAGAAGTGTATGGTGTTTCCTGAAACATCTAGAAAACAAAGCAACAGAACCTAGGGCACTTCCACTTATGGTCCTATAGCTTAGGGAAATTAAAATCAAAAAGACACAGCCACCCCAAAGTTTGGAACGGCTCTGTTTACAAGAACCTCGTTTACAGTACAAGTTCAACATCGCAGAAAGTGAAAAATGGATAAAGAAGTTGTGGTATTTACTTACAAAGCAATATCACTCAGCAATGAAATCTGTGTCATCAGGCCCTTAGCAGCACAATGAGTGGATTCAGGTATGATGATTCTAACTGAAGTAAGTCACACAGAAAAAGAAACATCATAAGATATCAGTAATACACGGAATGTAAACTTGGCTACACAGGAACTGAATTACAGAACAGAACAGGGACTCAAATTTAGAAAACCAACTTATGCTTGCTTAAGGGGAAAGGTGAGTTGGGGTGCTGCATAAAACCAGAGATTGAAATGAGCACAGATAAAGTTCCTTAAGCCAAATATGGAATAGACAAGAGCTACTCCTTGCTCAACGAAATGGACTCAAAACCCCATATTAAACGCCTAACAATGTACCTGACTAGTAAGTATCTTAAAACCTATGGATTGCTATGTCTCCGAAAGAGAATCAAGCATGTGTACAGGGGCATAAACGCAGCAGTGATAGGATTGGAGAGGTTCGGTGAGCAAATGAAGACCCTTTGAAGTCATATTGCATGGTACCCATTACACGGGTCTTAACTCTCCAGGTTTAAGGTATTCTTCCTTCAGCTAAAACATGCATGTGGAACCCAAGTATGATCAACCATGTGAACGGGAGACGTGTTCAAATATGTCTCAGTTTTCCTCCCCTGGTACTCGGGTGCAACATTCCAGACGCTTTACTAACACTCTCCCCACTTGGAGAGTCAGCGCCTTTAACCTCCTGTTTGGCCCAGTTTTGCAATTTCTGCGGAAGATGAACAGGAATAGCGAGAACCAATGAGAGACTAGCTGGAGGTGTTTGGACGGGCAAATTTAACTCTCATTTCCCACCAGGAAGAGGAAATAACCAAAGGCTCAGCGTGCCGTGCCGGAACCAGATTAGGGCCTGAAGCCATCCTGCGGTGTTGCGGCCAGGTCACAAGAAAGCAAGTTGAAGAAAGGAGCTCAGGGGCACTGTAATTCACAAACCTGCAGAGTTATAAATGACAGCTATCGTCCAAAAATAGACTGAAGTAAGGCTGCCAAGAGGACTTGAAAGCGGGGCAGAATTGCAGGAAACCGATTTCAGGAGGTAGACTGGAATTGCATTGAAAGCATAGGAAAAGAGGCAGAACGTCCACAATGATGCACTTGGCCAAAAAGGGCGTATGCGTTTTTTCCTGAATATATTCAGGAAAAAACACATACGCCCTTTTTGGCCAACCAAGCAAGCTTGCAAAGGAAATCTGCACTACAATGAAGTCTCACTTCCCCCCGGTCAAAAGGGCCATCTGAAAAAAGTGTAAAATCCAGAAAGGCAGGACAGGCCATGGAGAACTGGGAGCCTTGTTATGCTGATGGGCGGGATGTAAATTGCCAACAGACACTCGGGAGAAGTGTATGGTGTTTCCTGAAACATCTAAAAAACAAAGCAACAGAGCCTAGGGCACTGCCACTTATGGTCTTATAGCTTAGGGAAATTAAAATCAAAAAGACACAGTCACCCCAAAGTTTGGGACGCCTCTGTTTACAAGAACCTCGTTTACAGTACAAGTTCAACATCACAGAAAGTGAAAAATGGATAAAGAAGTTGTGGTATTTACTTACAAAGCAATATCACTCAGCAATGAAATCTATGTCATCAGGCCCTTAGCATCACAATGAGTGGATTCAGGTATGATGATTCTAACTGAAATAAGTCACACAGAAAAAGAAACATCATAAGATATCAGTAATACATGGAATGTAAACTTGGCTACACAGGAACTGAATTACAGAACAGAACAGGGACTCAAATTTAGAAAACCAACTTATGCTTGCTTAAGGGGAAAGGTGAGTTGGGGTGCTGCATAAAACCAGAGATTGAAATGAGCACAGATAAAGTTCCTTAAGCCAAATATGGAATAGACAAGAGCTACTCCTTGCTCAACGAAATGGACTCAACACCGCATATTGAACGCCTAACAATGTACCTGACTAGTAAGTATCTTAAAACCTATGGATTGCTATGTCTCCGAAAGAGAATCAAGCATGTGTACAGGGGCATAAACGCAGCAGTGATAGGATTGGAGAGGTTCAGTGAGCAAATGAAGACCCTTTGAAGTCATATTGCATGGTACCCATTCCACGGGTCTCAACTCTCCAGGTTTAAGGTATTCTTCCTTCAGCTAAAACATGCATGTGGAACCCAAGTATGATCAACCATGTGAACGGGAGACGTGTTCAAATATGTCTCAGTTTTCCTCCCCTGGTACTCGGGTGCAACATTCCAGACGCTTTACTAACACTCTCCCCACTTGGAGAGTCAGTCCCTTTAACCTCCTGTTTGGCCCAGTTTGCAATTTCTGCGGAAGATGAACAGGAATAGCGAGAACCAATGAGAGGCTAGCTGGAGGTGTCTGGACGGGCAAATTTAACTCTCATTTCCCACCAGGAAGAGGAATTAACCAAAGGCTCAGCATGCCGGGCCGGAACCAGATTAGGGCCTGAAGCCATCCTGCGGTGTTGCGGCCAGGTCACAAGAAAGCGAGTTGAAGAAAGGAGCTCAGGGGCACTGTAATTCACAAACCTGCAGAGTTATAAATGACAGCTATCGTCCAAAAACAGACTGAAGTAAGGCTGCCAAGAGGACTTGAAAGCGGGGCAGAATTGCAGGAAACCGATTTCAGGAGGTAGACTGAAATTGCATTGAAAGCATAGGAAAAGAGGCAGAACGTCCACAATGATGCACTTGGCCAAAAAGGGCGTATGCGTTTTTTCCTGAATATATTCAGGAAAAAACGCATACGCCCTTTTTGGCCAACCAAGCAAGCTTGCAAAGGAAATCTGCACTACAATGAAGTCTCACTTCCCCCCGGTCAAAAGGGCCATCTGAAAAAAGTGTAAAATCCAGAAAGGCAGGACAGGCCATTGAGAACTGGGAGCCTTGTTATGCTGATGGGCGGGATGTAAATTGCCAACAGACACTTGGGAGAAGTTTATGGTGTTTCCTGAAACATCTAAAAAACAAAGCAACAGAGCCTAGGGCACTTCCACTTATGGTCCTATAGCTTAGGGAAATTAAAATCAAAAAGACACAGCCACCCCAAAATTTGGAACGGCTCTGTTTACAAGAACCTCGTTTACAGTACAAGTTCAACATCGCAGAAAGTGAAAAATGGATAAAGAAGTTGTGGTATTTACTTACAAAGCAATATCACTCAGCAATGAAATCTGTGTCATCAGGCGCTTAGCAGCACAATGAGTGGATTCAGGTATGATGATTCTAACTGAAATAAGTCACACAGAAAAAGAAACATCATAAGATATCAGTAATACACAGAATGTAAACTTGGCTACACAGGAACTGAATTACAGAACAGAACATGGACTCAAATTTAGAAAACCAACTTATGCTTGCTTAAGGGGAAAGGTGAGTTGGGGTGCTGCATAAAACCAGAGATTGAAATGAGCACAGATAAAGTTCCTTAAGTCAAATATGGAATAGACAAGAGCTACTCCTTGCTCAACGAAATGGACTCAACACCGCATATTAAACGCCTAAGAATGTACCTGACTAGTAAGTATCGTAAAACCTATGGATTGCTATGTCTCCGAAAGAGAATCAAGCGTGTGTACAGGGGCATAAACGCAGCAGTGATAGGATTGGAGAGGTTCGGTGAGCAAATGAAGACCCTTTGAAGTCATATTGCATGGTACCCATTCCACGGGTCTCAACTCTCCAGGTTTAAGGTATTCTTCCTTCAGCTAAAACATGCATGTGGAACCCAAGTATGATCAACCATGTGAACGGGAGACGTGTTCAAATATGTCTCAGTTTTCCTCCCCTGGTACTCGGGTGCAACATTCCAGACGCTTTACTAACACTCTCCCCACTTGGAGAGTCAGCGCCTTTAACCTACTGTTTGGCCCAGTTTGCAATTTCTGCGGAAGCTGAACAGGAATAAAAAACGCATACGCCCTTTTTGGCCAACCAAGCAAGCTTGCAAAGGAAATCTGCACTACAATGAAGTCTCACTTCCCCCCGGTCAAAAGGGCCATCTGAAAAAAGTGTAAAATCCAGAAAGGCAGGACAGGCCATGGAGAACTGGGAGCCTTGTTATGCTGATGGGCGGGATGTAAATTGCCAACAACCACTTGGGAGAAGTGTATGGTGTTTCCTGAAACATCTAAAAAACAAAGCAACAGAACCTAGGGCACTTCCACTTATGGTCCTATAGCTTAGGGAAATTAAAATCAAAAAGACACAGCCACCCCAAAGTTTGGAACGGCTCTGTTTACAAGAACCTCGTTTACAGTACAAGTTCAACATCGCAGAAAGTGAAAAATGGATAAAGAAGTTGTGGTATTCACTTACAAAGCAATATCACTCAGCAATGAAATCTGTGTCATCAGGCCCTTAGCAGCACAATGAGTGGATTCAGGTATGATGATTCTAACTGAAATAAGTCACACAGAAAAAGAAACATCATAAGATATCAGTAATACACGGAATGGAAACTTGGCTACAGAGGAACTGAATTACAGAACAGAACAGGGTCTCAAATTTAGAAAACCAACTTATGCTTGCTTAAGGGTAAAGGTGAGTTGGGGTGCTGCATAAAACCAGAGATTGAAATGAGCACAGATAAAGTTCCTTAAGCCAAATATGGAATAGACAAGAGCTACTCCTTGCTCAACGAAATGGACTCAACACCGCATATTAAACGCCTAAGAATGTACCTGACTAGTAAGTATCTTAAAACCTATGGATTGCTATGTCTCCGAAAGAGAATCAAGCATGTGTACAGGGGCATAAATGCAGCAGTGATAGGATTGGAGAGGTTCGGTGAGCAAATGAAGACCCTTTGAAGTCATATTGCATGGTACCCATTCCACGGGTTTCAACTACCCAGGTTTAAGGTATTCTTCCTTCAGCTAAAACATGCATGTGGAACCTAGAGTATGATCAACCACGTGATCGGGAGACGTGTTCAAATATGTCTCAGTTTTCCTCCCCTGGTACTCGGGTGCAACATTCCAGACGCTTTACTAACACTCTCCCCACTTGGAGAGTCAGTCCCTTTAACCTCCTGTTTGGCCCAGTTTGCAATTTCTGCGGAAGATGAACAGGAATAGTGAGAACCAATGAGAGGCGAGCTGGAGGTGTCTGGACGGGCAAATTTAACTCTCATTTCCCACCAGGAAGAGGAAATAACCAAAGGCTCAGCGTGCCGTACCGGAACCAGATTAGGGCCTGAAGTCATCCTGCGGTGTTGCGGCCAGCTCAAAAGAAAGCGAGTTGAAGAAAGGAGCTCAGGGGCACTGTAATTCACAAACCTGCAGAGTTATAAATGACAGGTATCGTCGAAAAATAGACTGAAGTAAGGCTGCCAAGAGGACTTGAAATCGGGGCAGAATTGCAGGAAACTGATTTCAGGAGGTAGACTGGAATTGCATTGAAAGCATAGGAAAAGAGGCAGAACGTCCACAATGATGCACTTGGCCAAAAAGGGCGTATGCGTTTTTTCCTGAATATATTCAGGAAAAAACGCATACGCCCTTTTTGGCCAACCAAGCAAGCTTGCAAAGGAAATCTGCACTACAATGAAGTCTCACTTCCCCCCGGTCAAAAGGGCCATCTGAAAAAAGTGTAAAATCCAGAAAGGCAGGACAGGCCATGGAGAACAGGGAGCCTTGTTATGCTGATGGGCGGGATGTAAATTGCCAACAACCACTCGGGAGAAGTGTATGGTGTTTCCTGAAACATCTAAAAAACAAAGCAACAGAACCTAGGGCACTTCCACTTATGGTCCTATAGCTTAGGGAAATTAAAATCAAAAACACACAGCCACCCCAAAGTTTGGAACGGCTCTGTTTACAAGAACCTCGTTTACAGTACAAGTTCAACATCGCAGAAAGTGAAAAATGGATAAAGAAGTTGTGGTATTTACTTACAAAGCAATATCACTCAGCAATGAAATCTGTGTCATCAGGCCCTTAGCAGCACAATGAGTGGATTCAGGTATGATGATTCTCACTGAAATAAGTCACACAGAAAAAGAAACATCATAAGATATCAGTAATACACGGAATGTAAACTTGGCTACACAGGAACTGAATTACAGAACAGAACAGGGTCTGAAATTTAGAAAACCAACTTATTCTTGCTTAAGGGTAAAGGTGAGTTGGGGTGCTGCATAAAACCAGAGATTGAAATGAGCACAGATAAAGTTCCTTAAGCCAAATATGGAATAGACAAGAGCTACTCCTTGCTCAACGAAATGGACTCAACACCGCATATTAAACGCCTAAGAATGTACCTGACTAGTAAGTATCTTAAAACCTATGGATTGCTATGTCTCCGAAAGAGAATCAAGCATGTGTACAGGGGCATAAATGCAGCAGTGATAGGATTGGAGAGGTTCGGTGAGCAAATGAAGACCCTTTGAAGTCATATTGCATGGTACCCATTCCACGGGTTTCAACTACCCAGGTTTAAGGTATTCTTCCTTCAGCTAAAACATGCATGTGGAACCTAGAGTATGATCAACCATGTGATCGGGAGACGTGTTCAAATATGTCTCAGTTTTCCTCCCCTGGTACTCGGGTGCAACATTCCAGACGCTTTACTAACACTCTCCCCACTTGGAGAGTCAGTCCCTTTAACCTCCTGTTTGGCCCAGTTTGCAATTTCTGCAGAAGATGAACAGGAATAGCGAGAACCAATGAGAGGCTAGCTGGAGGTGTCTGGACGGGCAAATTTAACTCTCATTTCCCACCAGGAAGAGGAATTAACCAAAGGCTCAGCATGCCGGGCCGGAACCAGATTAGGGCCTGAAGCCATCCTGCGGTGTTGCGGCCAGCTCACAAGAAAGCGAGTTGAAGAAAGGAGCTCAGGGGCACTGTAATTCACAAACCTGCAGAGTTATAAATGACAGCTATCGTCCAAAAATAGACTGAAGTAAGGCTGCCAAGAGGACTTGAAAGCGGGGCAGAATTGCAGGAAACCGATTTCAGGAGGTAGACTGGAATTGCATTGAAAGCATAGGAAAAGACGCAGAACGTCCACAATGATGCACTTGGCCAAAAAGGGCGTATGCGTTTTTTCCTGAATATATTCAGGAAAAAACGCATACGCCCTTTTTGGCCAACCAAGCAAGCTTGCAAAGGAAATCTGCACTACAATGAAGTCTCACTTCCCCCCGGTCAAAAGGGCCATCTGAAACAAGTGTAAAATCCAGAAAGGCAGGACAGGCCATGGAGAACTGGGAGCCTTGTTATGCTGATGGGCGGGATGTAAATTGCCAACAGACACTCGGGAGAAGTGTATGGTGTTTCCTGAAACATCTAAAAAACAAAGCAACAGAGCCTAGGGCACTTCCACTTATGGTCCTATAGCTTAGGGAAATTAAAATCAAAAAGACACAGCCACCCCAAAGTTTGGGACGCCTCTGTTTACAAGAACCTCGTTTACAGTACAAGTTCAACATCGCAGAAAGTGAAAAATGGATAAAGAAGTTGTGGTATTTAGTTACAAAGCAATATCACTCAGCAATGAAATCTGTGTCATCAGGCCCTTAGCAGCACAATGAGTGGATTCAGGTATGATGATTCTAACTGAAGTAAGTCACACAGAAAAAGAAACATCATAAGATATCAGTAATACACGGAATGTAAACTTGGCTACACAGGAACTGAATTACAGAACAGAACAGGGTCTCAAATTTAGAAAACCAACTTATGCTTGCTTAAGGGTAAAGGTGAGTTGGGGTGCTGCATAAAACCAGAGATTGAAATGAGCACAGATAAAGTTCCTTAAGTCAAATATGGAATAGACAAGAGCTACTCCTTGCTGAACGAAATGGACTCAACACCGCATATTAAACGCCTAAGAATGTACCTGACTAGTAAGTATCGTAAAACCTATGGATTGCTATGTCTCCGAAAGAGAATCAAGCATGTGTACAGGGGCATAAACGCAGCAGTGATAGGATTGGAGAGGTTCCGTGAGCAAATGAAGACCCTTTGAAGTCATATTGCATGGTACCCATTCCACGGGTTTCAACTACCCAGGTTTAAGGTATTCTTCCTTCAGCTAAATCATGCATGTGGAACCCAAGTATGATCAACCATGTGAACGGGAGACGTGTTCAAATATGTCTCAGTTTTCCTCCCCTGGTACTCGGGTGCAACATTCCAGACGCTTTACTAACACTCTCCCCACTTGGAGAGTCAGCGCCTTTAACCTCCTGTTTGGCCCAGTTTGCAATTTCTGCGAAAGATGAACAGGAATAGCAAGAACCAATGGGAGGCTAGCTGGAGGTGTCTGGACGGGCAAATTTAACTCTCATTTCCCACCAGGAAGAGGAAATAACCAAAGGCTCAGCGTGCCGTGCCGCAACCAGATTAGGGCCTGAAGCCATCCTGCGGTGTTGCGGCCAGGCCAAAAGAAAGCAAGTTGAAGAAAGGAGCTCTGGGGCACTGTAATTCACAAACCTGCAGAGTTATAAATGACAGCTATCGTCCAAAAATAGACTGAAGTAAGGCTGCCAAGAGGACTTGAAAACGGGGCAGAATTGCAGGAAACCGATTTCAGGAGGTAGACTGGAATTGCATTGAAAGCATAGGAAAAGAGGCAGAACGTCCACAATGATGCACTTGGCCAAAAAGGGCGTATGCGTTTTTTCCTGAATATATTCAGGAAAAAACGCATACGCCCTTTTTGGCCAACCAAGCAAGCTTGCAAAGGAAATCTGCACTACAATGAAGTCTCACTTCCCCCCGGTCAAAAGGGCCATCTGAAAAAAGTGTAAAATCCAGAAAGGCAGGACAGGCCATGGAGAACTGGGAGCCTTGTTATGCTGATGGGCGGGATGTAAATTCCCAACAGACACTTGGGAGAAGTGTATGGTGTTTCCTGAAACATCTAAAAAACAAAGCAACAGAGCCTAGGGCACTTCCACTTATGGTCCTATACATTAGGGAAATTAAAATCAAAAAGACACAGCCACCCCAAAGTTTGGGACGCCTCCGTTTACAAGAACCTCGATTACCGTACAAGTTCAATATCACAGAAAGTGAAAAATGGATAAAGAACTTGTGGTACTTACGTACAATGCAGTATCACTCAGCAATGAAATCTATGTCATCAGTCCCGTAGCAGCATAATGAGTGGATTCAGGTACGATGATTCTAACTGAAATAAGTCACACAGAAAAAGAAACATCATAAGATATCAGTAATACACGGAATGGAAACTTGGCTACACAGGAACTGAATTACAGAACAGAACAGGGTCTCAAATTTAGAAAAACAACTTATGCTTGCTTAAGGGTAAAGGTGAGTTGGGGTGCTGCATAAAACCAGAGATTGAAATGAGCACAGATAAAGTTCCTTAAGCCAAATATGGAATAGACAAGAGCTACTCCTTGCTCAACGAAATGGACTCAACACCGCATATTAAACGCCTAAGAATGTACCTGACTTGTAAGTATCTTAAAACCTATGGATTGCTATGTCTCCGAAAGAGAATCAAGCATGTGTACAGGGGCATAAACACAGCAGTGATAGGATTGGAGAGGTTCGGTGAGCAAATGAAGACCCTTTGAAGTCATATTGCATGGTACCCATTCCACGGGTTTCAACTACCCAGGTTTAAGGTATTCTTCCTTCAGCTAAAACATGCATGTGGAACCCAAGTATGATCAACCATGTGAATGGGAGACGTGTTCAAATATGTCTCAGTTTTCCTCCCCTGGTACTCGGGTGCAACATTCCAGACGCTTTACTAACACTCTCCCCACTTGGAGAGTCAGCGCCTTTAACCTCCTGTTTGGCCCAGTTTGCAATTTATGCGGAAGATGAACAGGAATAGCGAGAACCAATGAGAGACTAGCTGGAGGTGTCTGGACGGGCAAATTTAACTCTCATTTCCCACCAGGAAGAGGAAATAACCAAAGGCTCAGCGTGCCGTGCCGGAACCAGATTAGGGCCTGAAGCCATCCTGCGGTGTTGTGGCCAGGTCACAAGAAAGCGAGTTGAAGAAAGGAGCTCAGGGGCACTGTAATTCACAAACCTGCAGAGTTATAAATGACAGCTATCGTCCAAAAATAGACTGAAGTAAGGCTGCCAAGAGGACTTGAAAGCGGGGCAGAATTGCAGGAAACCGATTTCAGGAGGTAGACTGGAATTGCATTGAAAGCATAGGAAAAGACGCAGAACGTCCACAATGATGCACTTGGCCAAAAAGGGCGTATGCGTTTTTTCGTAAATATATTCAGGAAAAAACGCATACGCCCTTTTTGGCCAACCAAGCAAGCTTGCAAAGGAAATCTGCACTACAATGAAGTCTCACTTCCCCCCGGTCAAAAGGGCCATCTGAAAAAAGTGTAAAAACCAGAAAGGCAGGACAGGCCATGGAGAACTGGGAACCTTGTTATGCTGATGGGCGGGATGTAAATTGCCAACAGACACTCGGGAGAAGTGTATGGTGTTTCCTGAAACATCTAAAAAACAAAGCAACAGAGCCTAGTGCACTGCCACTTATGGTCCTATAGCTTAGGGAAATTAAAATCAAAAAGAAACAGCCACCCTAAAGTTTGGGACGCCTCTGTTTACAAGAACCTCGTTTACAGTACAAGTTCAACATCGCAGAAAGTGAAAAATGGATAAAGAAGTTGTGGTATTTACTTACAAAGCAATATCACTCAGCAATGAAATCTGTGTCATCAGGCCCTTAGCAGCACAATGAGTGGATTCAGGTATGATGATTCCAACTGAAGTAAGTCACACAGAAAAAGAAACATCATAAGATATCAGTAATACACGGAATGTAAACTTGGCTACACAGGAACTGAATTACAGAACAGAACAGGGTCTCAAATTTAGAAAACCAACTATGCTTGCATAAGGGTAAAGGTGAGTTGGGGTGCTGCATAAAACCAGAGATTGAAATGAGCACAGATAAAGTTCCTTAAGTCAAATATGGAATAGACAAGAGCTACTCCTTGCTCAACGAAATGGACTCAACACCGCATATTAAACGCCTAAGAATGTGCCTGACTAGTAAGTATCTTAAAACCTATGGATTGCTATGTCTCCGAAAGAGAATCAAGCATGTGTACAGGGGCATAAACGCAGCAGTGATAGGATTGGAGAGGTTCGGTGAGCAAATGAAGACCCTTTGAAGTCATATTGCATGGTACCCATTCCACGGGTCTCAACTCTCCAGGTTTAAGGTATTCTTCCTTCAGCTAAAACATGCATGTGGAAGCCAAGTATGATCAACCATGTGAACGGGAGACGTGTTCAAATATGTCTCAGTTTTCCTCCCCTGGTACTCGGGTGCAACATTCCAGACGCTTTACTAACACTCTCCCCACTTGGAGAGTCAGCGCCTTTAACCTCCTGTTTGGCCCAGTTTGCAATTTCTGCGGAAGATGAACAGGAATAGCGAGAACCAATGAGAGGCTAGCTGGAGGTGTCTGGACGGGCAAATTTAACTCTCATTTCCCACCAGGAAGAGGAAATAACCAAAGGCTCAGCGTGCCGGGCCGGAACCAGATTAGGGCCTGAAGCCATCCTGCGGTGTTGCGGCCAGGTCACAAGAAAGCGAGTTGAAGAAAGGAGCTCAGGGGCACTGTAATTCAAAAACCTGCAGAGTTATAAATGACAGCTATCGTCCAAAAATAGACTGAAGTAAGGCTGCCAAGAGGACTTGAAAGCGGGGCAGAATTGCAGGAAACCGATTTCAGGAGGTAGACTGGAATTGCATTGAAAGCATAGGAAAAGAGGCAGAACGTCCACAATGATGCACTTGGCCAAAAAGGGCGTATGCGTTTTTTCCTGAATATATTCAGGAAAAAACGCATACGCCCTTTTTGGCCAACCAAGCAAGCTTGCAAAGGAAATCTGCACTACAATGAAGTCTCACTTCCCCCCGGTCAAAAGGGCCATCTGAAAAAAGTGTAAAATCCAGAAAGGCAGGACAGGCCATGGAGAACTGGGAGCCTTGTTATGCTGATGGGCGGGATGTAAATTGCCAACAGACACTCGGGAGAAGTGTATGGTGTTTCCTGAAACATCTAAAAAACAAAGCAACAGAACCTAGGGCACTTCCACTTATGGTCCTATAGCTTAGGGAAATTAAAATCAAAAAGACACAGCCACCCCAAAGTTTGGAACGGCTCTGTTTACAAGAACCTCGTTTACAGTACAAGTTCAACATCGCAGAAAGTGAAAAATGGATAAAGAAGTTGTGGTATTTACTTACAAAGCAATATCACTCAGCAATGAAATCTGTGTCATCAGGCCCTTAGCAGCACAATGAGTGGATTCAGGTATGATGATTCCAACTGAAGTAAGTCACACAGAAAAAGAAACATCATAAGATATCAGTAATACACGGAATGTAAACTTGGCTACACAGGAACTGAATTACAGAACAGAACAGGGTCTCAAATTTAGAAAACCAACTATGCTTGCATAAGGGTAAAGGTGAGTTGGGGTGCTGCATAAAACCAGAGATTGAAATGAGCACAGATAAAGTTCCTTAAGTCAAATATGGAATACACAAGAGCTACTCCTTGCTCAACGAAATGGACTCAACACCGCATATTAAACGCCTAAGAATGTGCCTGACTAGTAAGTATCTTAAAACCTATGGATTGCTATGTCTCCGAAAGAGAATCAAGCATGTGTACAGGGGCATAAACGCAGCAGTGATAGGATTGGAGAGGTTCGGTGAGCAAATGAAGACCCTTTGAAGTCATATTGCATGGTACCCATTCCACGGGTCTCAACTCTCCAGGTTTAAGGTATTCTTCCTTCAGCTAAAACATGCATGTGGAACCCAAGTATGATCAACCATGTGAACGGGAGACGTGTTCAAATATGTCTCAGTTTTCCTCCCCTGGTACTCGGGTGCAACATTCCAGACGCTTTACTAACACTCTCCCCACTTGGAGAGTCAGTCCCTTTAACCTCCTGTTTGGCCCAGTTTGCAATTTCTGCGGAAGATGAACAGGAATAGCGAGAACCAATGAGAGGCTAGCTGGAGGTGTCTGGACGGGCAAATTTAACTCTCATTTCCCACCAGGAAGAGGAATTAACCAAAGGCTCAGCATGCCGGGCCGGAACCAGATTAGGGCCTGAAGCCATCCTGCGGTGTTGCGGCCAGGTCACAAGAAAGCGAGTTGAAGAAAGGAGCTCAGGGGCACTGTAATTCACAAACCTGCAGAGTTATAAATGACAGCTATCGTCCAAAAACAGACTGAAGTAAGGCTGCCAAGAGGACTTGAAAGCGGGGCAGAATTGCAGGAAACCGATTTCAGGAGGTAGACTGAAATTGCATTGAAAGCATAGGAAAAGAGGCAGAACGTCCACAATGATGCACTTGGCCAAAAAGGGCGTATGCGTTTTTTCCTGAATATATTCAGGAAAAAACGCATACACCCTTTTTGGCCAACCAAGCAAGCTTGCAAAGGAAATCTGCACTACAATGAAGTCTCACTTCCCCCCGGTCAAAAGGGCCATCTGAAAAAAGTGTAAAATCCAGAAAGGCAGGACAGGCCATTGAGAACTGGGAGCCTTGTTATGCTGATGGGCGGGATGTAAATTGCCAACAGACACTTGGGAGAAGTGTATGGTGTTTCCTGAAACATCTAAAAAACAAAGCAACAGAGCCTAGGGCACTTCCACTTATGGTCCTATAGCTTAGGGAAATTAAAATCAAAAAGACACAGCCACCCCAAAATTTGGAACGGCTCTGTTTACAAGAACCTCGTTTACAGTACAAGTTCAACATCGCAGAAAGTGAAAAATGGATAAAGAACTTGTGGTACTTACGTACAATGCAGTATCACTCAGCAATGAAATCTATGTCATCAGGCACGTAGCAGCATAATGAGTAGATTCAGGTACGATGATTCTAACTGAAATAAGTCACACAGAAAAAGAAACATCATAAGATATCACTAATACACGGAATGTAAACTTGGCTACACAGGAACTGAATTACAGAACAGAAGAGGGTCTCAAATTTAGAAAACCAACTTATGCTTGCTTAAGGGTAAAGGTGAGTTGGGGTGCTGCATAAACCAGAGATTGAAATGAGCACAGATAAAGTTCCTTAAGTCAAATATGGAATAGACAAGAGCTACTCCTTGCTCAACGAAATGGACTCAACACCGCATATTAAACGCCTAAGAATGTACCTGACTAGTAAGTATCTTAAAACCTATGGATTGCTATGTCTCCGAAAGAGAATCAAGCGTGTGTACAGGGGCATAAACGCAGCAGTGATAGGATTGGAGAGGTTCGGTGAGCAAATGAATACCCTTTGAAGTCATATTGCATGGTACCCATTCCACGGGTCTCAACTCTCCAGGTTTAAGGTATTCTTCCTTCAGCTAAAACATGCATGTGGAACCCAAGTATGATCAACCATGTGAACGGGAGACGTGTTCAAATATGTCTCAGTTTTCCTCCCCTGGTACTCGGGTGCAACATTCCAGACGCTTTACTAACACTCTCCCCACTTGGAGAGTCAGTGCCTTTAACCTCCTGTTTGGCCCAGTTTGCAATTTCTGCGGAAGATGAACAGAAATAGCGAGAACCAATGAGAGACTAGCTGGAGGTGTCTGGACGGGCAAATTTAACTCTCATTTCCCACCAGGAAGAGGAAATAACCAAAGGCTCAGCGTGCCGTGCCGGAACCAGATTAGGGCCTGAAGCCATCCTGCGGTGTTGCGGCCAGGTCACAAGAAAGCGAGTTGAAGAAAGGAGCTCAGGGGCACTGTAATTCACAAACCTGCAGAGTTATAAATGACAGCTATCGTCCAAAAATAGACTGAAGTAAGGCTGCCAAGAGGACTTGAAAGTGGGGCAGAATTGCAGGAAACCGATTTCAGGAGGTAGACTGGAATTGCATTGAAAGCATAGGAAAAGAGGCAGAACGTCCACAATGATGCACTTGGCCAAAAAGGGCGTATGCGTTTTTTCCTGAATATATTCAGGAAAAAACGCATACGCCCTTTTTGGCCAACCAAGCAAGCTTGCAAAGGAAATCTGCACTACAATGAAGTCTCACTTCCCCCCGGTCAAAAGGGCCATCTGAAAAAAGTGTAAAATCCAGAAAGGCAGGACAGGCCATGGAGAACTGGGAGCCTTGTTATGCTGATGGGCGGGATGTAAATTGCCAACAACCACTCGGGAGAAGTGTATGGTGTTTCCTGAAACATCTAAAAAACAAAGCAACAGAACCTAGGGCACTTCCACTTATGGTCCTATAGCTTAGGGAAATTAAAATCAAAAACACACAGCCACCCCAAAGTTTGGAACGGCTCTGTTTACAAGAACCTCGTTTACAGTACAAGTTCAACATCGCAGAAAGTGAAAAATGGATAAAGAAGTTGTGGTATTTACTTACAAAGCAATATCACTCAGCAATGAAATCTGTGTCATCAGGCCCTTAGCAGCACAATGAGTGGATTCAGGTATGATGATTCTAACTGAAATAAGTCACACAGAAAAAGAAACATCATAAGATATCAGTAATACACGGAATGTAAACTTGGCTACACAGGAACTGAATTACAGAACAGAACAGGGTCTCAAATTTAGAAAACCAACTTATTCTTGCTTAAGGGTAAAGGTGAGTTGGGGTGCAGCATAAAACCAGAGACTGAAATGAGCACAGATAAAGTTCCTTAAGCCAAATATGGAATAGACAAGAGCTACTCCTTGCTCAACGAAATGGACTCAACACCGCATATTAAACGCCTAAGAATGTACCTGACTAGTAAGTATCTTAAAACCTATGGATTGCTATGTCTCCGAAAGAGAATCAAGCATGTGTACAGGGGCATAAACGCAGCAGTGATAGGATTGGAGAGGTTCGGTGAGCAAATGAAGACCCTTTGAAGTCATATTGCATGGTACCCATTCCACGGGTTTCAACTACCCAGGTTTAAGGTATTCTTCCTTCAGCTAAAACATGCATGTGGAACCTAGAGTATGATCAACCATGTGATCGGGAGACGTGTTCAAATATGTCTCAGTTTTCCTCCCCTGGTACTCGGGTGCAACATTCCAGACGCTTTACTAACACTCTCCCCACTTGGAGAGTCAGTCCCTTTAACCTCCTGTTTGGCCCAGTTTGCAATTTCTGCGGAAGATGAACAGGAATAGCGAGAACCAATGAGAGGCTAGCTGGAGGTGTCTGGACGGGCAAATTTAACTTTCATTTCCCACCAGGAAGAGGAATTAACCAAAGGCTCAGCATGCCGGGCCAGAACCAGATTAGGGCCTGAAGCCATCCTGCGGTGTTGCGGCCAGGTCACAAGAAAGCGAGTTGAAGAAAGGAGCTCAGGGGCACTGTAATTCACAAACCTGCAGAGTTATAAATGACAGCTATCGTCCAAAAATAGACTGAAGTAAGGCTGCCAAGAGGACTTGAAAGCGGGGCAGAATTGCAGGAAACCGATTTCAGGAGGTAGACTGGAATTGCACTGAAAGCATAGGAAAAGAGGCAGAACGTCCACAATGATGCACTTGGCCAAAAAGGGCGTATGCGTTTTTTCCTGAATATATTCAGGAAAAAACGCATACGCCCTTTTTGGCCAACCAAGCAAGCTTGCAAAGGAAATCTGCACTACAATGAAGTCTCACTTCCCCCCGGTCAAAAGGGCCATCTGAAAAAAGTGTAAAATCCAGAAAGGCAGGACAGGCCATGGAGAACTGGGAGCCTTGTTATGCTGATGGACGGGATGTAAATTGCCAACAGACACTCGGGAGAAGTGTATGGTGTTTCCTGAAACATCTAAAAAACAAAGCAACAGAGCCTAGGGCACTGCCACTTATGGTCCTATAGCTTAGGGAAATTAAAATCAAAAAGACACAGCCACCCCAAAGTTTGGGATGCCTCTGTTTACAAGAACCTCGTTTACAGTACAAGTTCAACATCGCAGAAAGTGAAAAATGGATAAAGAAGTTGTGGTATTTACTTACAAAGCAATATCACTCAGCAATGAAATCTATGTCATCAGGCCCTTAGCATCACAATGAGTGGATTCAGGTATGATGATTCTAACTGAAATAAGTCACACAGAAAAAGAAACATCATAAGATATCAGTAATACACAGAATGTAAACTTGGCTACACAGGAACTGAATTACAGAACAGAACAGGGACTCAAATTTAGAAAACCAACTTATGCTTGCTTAAGGGGAAAGGTGAGTTGGGGTGCTGCATAAAACCAGAGATTGAAATGAGCACAGATAAAGTTCCTTAAGTCAAATATGGAATAGACAAGAGCTACTCCTTGCTCAACGAAATGGACTCAACACCGCATATTAAACGCCTAAGAATGTACCTGACTAGTAAGTATCGTAAAACCTATGGATTGCTATGTCTCCGAAAGAGAATCAAGCATGTGTACAGGGGCATAAACGCAGCAGTGATAGGATTGGAGAGGTTCGGTGAGCAAATGAAGACCCTTTGAAGTCATATTGCATGGTACCCATTCCACGGGTCTCAACTCTCCAGGTTTAAGGTATTCTTCCTTCAGCTAAAACATGCATGTGGAACCCAAGTATGATCAACCATGTGAACGGGAGACGTGTTCAAATATGTCTCAGTTTTCCTCCCCTGGTACTCGGGTGCAACATTCCAGACGCTTTACTAACACTCTCCCCACTTGGACAGTCAGCGCCTTTAACCTACTGTTTGGCCCAGTTTGCAATTTCTGCGGAAGATGAACAGGAATAAAAAACGCATACGCCCTTTTTGGCCAACCAAGCAAGCTTGCAAAGGAAATCTGCACTACAATGAAGTCTCACTTCCCCCCGGTCAAAAGGGCCATCTGAAAAAAGTGTAAAATCCAGAAAGGCAGGACAGGCCATGGAGAACTGGGAGCCTTGTTATGCTGATGGGCGGGATGTAAATTGCCAACAACCACTTGGGAGAAGTGTATGGTGTTTCCTGAAACATCTAAAAAACAAAGCAACAGAACCTAGGGCACTTCCACTTATGGTCCTATAGCTTAGGGAAATTAAAATCAAAAAGACACAGCCACCCCAAAGTTTGGAACGGCTCTGTTTACAAGAACCTCGTTTATAGTACAAGTTCAACATCGCAGAAAGTGAAAAATGGATAAAGAAGTTGTGGTATTTACTTACAAAGCAATATCACTCAGCAATGAAATCTGTGTCATCAGGCCCTTAGCAGCACAATGAGTGGATTCAGGTATGATGATTCTAACTGAAATAAGTCACACAGAAAAAGAAACATCATAAGATATCAGTAATACACGGAATGGAAACTTGGCTACAGAGGAACTGAATTACAGAACAGAACAGGGTCTCAAATTTAGAAAACCAACTTATGCTTGCTTAAGGGTAAAGGTGAGTTGGGGTGCTGCATAAAACCAGAGATTGAAATGAGCACAGATAAAGTTCCTTAAGCCAAATATGGAATAGACAAGAGCTACTCCTTGCTCAACGAAATGGACTCAACACCGCATATTAAACGCCTAAGAATGTACCTGACTAGTAAGTATCTTAAAACCTATGGATTGCTATGTCTCCGAAAGAGAATCAAGCATGTGTACAGGGGCATAAACGCAGCAGTGATAGGATTGGAGAGGTTTGGTGAGCAAATGAAGACCCTTTGAAGTCATATTGCATGGTACCCATTGCACGGGTTTCAACTACCCAGGTTTAAGGTATTCTTCCTTCAGCTAAAACATGCATGTGGAACCTAGAGTATGATCAACCACGTGATCGGGAGACGTGTTCAAATATGTCTCAGTTTTCCTCCCCTGGTACTCGGGTGCAACATTCCAGACGCTTTACTAACACTCTCCCCACTTGGAGAGTCAGTCCCTTTAACCTCCTGTTTGGCCCAGTTTGCAATTTCTGCGGAAGATGAACAGGAATAGTGAGAACCAATGAGAGGCGAGCTGGAGGTGTCTGGACGGGCAAATTTAACTCTCATTTCCCACCAGGAAGAGCAAATAACCAAAGGCTCAGCGTGCCGTACCAGAACCAGATTAGGGCCTGAAGTCATCCTGCGGTGTTGCGGCCAGCTCAAAAGAAAGCGAGTTGAAGAAAGGAGCTCAGGGGCACTGTAATTCACAAACCTGCAGAGTTATAAATGACAGCTATCGTCCAAAAATAGACTGAAGTAAGGCTGCCAAGAGGACTTGAAATCGGGGCAGAATTGCAGGAAACTGATTTCAGGAGGTAGACTGGAATTGCATTGAAAGCATAGGAAAAGAGGCAGAACGTCCACAATGATGCACTTGGCCAAAAAGGGCGTATGCGTTTTTTCCTGAATATATTCAGGAAAAAACGCATACGCCCTTTTTGGCCAACCAAGCAAGCTTGCAAAGGAAATCTGCACTACAATGAAGTCTCACTTCCCCCCGGTCAAAAGGGCCATCTGAAAAAAGTGTAGAATCCAGAAAGGCAGGACAGGCCATGAAGAACAGGGAGCCTTGTTATGCTGATGGGCGGGATGTAAATTGCCAACAACCACTCTGGAGAAGTGTATGGTGTTTCCTGAAACATCTAAAAAACAAAGCAACAGAACCTAGGGCACTTCCACTTATGGTCCTATAGCTTAGGGAAATTAAAATCAAAAAGACACAGCCACCCCAAAGTTTGGAACGGCTCTGTTTACAAGAACCTCGTTTACAGTACAAGTTCAACATCGCAGAAAGTGAAAAATTGATAAAGAAGTTGTGGTATTTACTTACAAAGCAATATCACTCAGCAATGAAATCTGTGTCATCAGGCCCTTAGCAGCACAATGAGTGGATTCAGGTATGATGATTCTAACTGAAGTAAGTCACACAGAAAAAGAAACATCATAAGATATCAGTAATACACGGAATGTAAACTTGGCTACACAGGAACTGAATTACAGAACAGAACAGGGTCTCAAATTTAGAAAACCAACTTATGCTTGCTTAAGGGGAAAGGTGAGTTGGGGTGCTGCATAAAACCAGAGATTGAAATGAGCACAGATAAAGTTCCTTAAGTCAAATATGGAATAGACAAGAGCTACTCCTTGCTCAACGAAATGGACTCAACACCGCATATTAAGCGCCTAAGAATGTACCTGACTAGTAAGTATCTTAAAACCTATGGATTGCTATGTCTCCGAAAGAGAATCAAGCATGTGTACAGGGGCATAAACGCAGCAGTGATAGGGTTGGAGAGGTTCGGTGAGCAAATGAAGACCCTTTGAAGTCATATTGCATGGTACCCATTCCACGGGTCTCAACTCTCCAGGTTTAAGGTATTCTTCCTTCAGCTAAAACATGCATGTGGAACCCAAGTATGATCAACCATGTGAACGGGAGACGTGTTCAAATATGTCTCAGTTTTCCTCCCCTGTTACTCGGGTGCAACATTCCAGACGCTTTACTAACACTCTCCCCACTTGGAGAGTCAGCGCCTTTAACCTCCTGTTTGGCCCAGTTTGCAATTTCTGCGGAAGATGAACAGGAATAGCGAGAACCAATGAGAGACTAGCTGGAGGTGTCTGGACGGGCAAATTTAACTCTCATTTCCCACCAGGAAGAGGAAATAACCAAAGGCTCAGCGTGCCGTGCCGGAACCAGATTAGGGCCTGAAGCCATCCTGCGGTGTTGCGGCCAGCTCAAAAGAAAGCAAGTTGAAGAAAGGAGCTCAGGGGCACTGTAATTCACAAACCTGCAGAGTTATAAATGACAGCTATCGTCCAAAAATAGACTGAAGTAAGGCTGCCAAGAGGACTTGAAAGCGGGGCAGAATTGCAGGAAACCGATTTCAGGAGGTAGACTGGAATTGCATTGAAAGCATAGGAAAAGAGGCAGAACGTCCACAATGATGCACTTGGCCAAAAAGGGCGTATGCGTTTTTTCCTGAATATATTCAGGAAAAAACGCATACGCCCTTTTTGGCCAACCAAGCAAGCTTGCAAAGGAAATCTGCACTACAATGAAGTCTCACTTCCCCCCGGTCAAAAGGGCCATCTGAAAAAAGTGTAAAATCCAGAAAGGCAGGACAGGCCATGGAGAACTGGGAGCCTTGTTATGCTGATGGGCGGGATGTAAATTGCCAACAACCACTCGGGAGAAGTGTATGGTGTTTCATGAAACATCTAAAAAACAAAGCAACAGAGCCTAGGGCACTTCCACTTATGGTCCTATACCTTAGGGAAATTAAAATCAAAAAGACACAGCCACCCCAAAGTTTGGGACGCCTCTGTTTACAAGAACCTCGTTTACAGTACAAGTTCAACATCGCAGAAAGTGAAAAATGGATAAAGAAGTTGTGGTATTTACTTACAAAGCAATATCACTCAGCAATGAAATCTGTGTCATCAGGCCCTTAGCAGCACAATGAGTGGATTCAGGTATGATGATTCTAACTGAAGTAAGTCACACAGAAAAAGAAACATCATAAGATATCAGTAATACACGGAATGTAAACTTGGCTACACAGGAACTGAATTACAGAACAGAACAGGGTCTCAAATTTAGAAAACCAACTTATGCTTGCTTAAGGGTAAAGGTGAGTTGGGGTGCTGCATAAAACCAGAGATTGAAATGAGCACAGATAAAGTTCCTTAAGTCAAATATGGAATAGACAAGAGCTACTCCTTGCTCAACGAAATGGACTCAACACCGCATATTAAACGCCTAAGAATGTACCTGACTAGTAAGTATCTTAAAACCTATGGATTGCTATGTCTCCGAAAGAGAATCAAGCATGTGTACAGGGGCATAAACGCAGCAGTGATAGGATTGGAGAGGTTCGGTGAGCAAATGAAGACCCTTTGAAGTCATATTGCATGGTACCCATTACACGGGTCTTAACTCTCCAGGTTTAAGGTATTCTTCCTTCAGCTAAAACATGCATGTGGAACCCAAGTATGATCAACCATGTGAATGGGAGACGTGTTCAAATATGTCTCAGTTTTCCTCCCCTGGTACTCGGGTGCAACATTCCAGACGCTTTACTAACACTCTCCCCACTTGGAGAGTCAGCGCCTTTAACCTCCTGTTTGGCCCAGTTTGCAATTTATGCGGAAGATGAACAGGAATAGCGAGAACCAATGAGAGACTAGCTGGAGGTGTCTGGACGGGCAAATTTAACTCTCATTTCCCACCAGGAAGAGGAAATAACCAAAGGCTCAGCGTGCCGTGCCGGAACCAGATTAGGGCCTGAAGCCATCCTGCGGTGTTGTGGCCAGGTCACAAGAAAGCGAGTTGAAGAAAGGAGCTCAGGGGCACTGTAATTCACAAACCTGCAGAGTTATAAATGACAGCTATCGTCCAAAAATAGACTGAAGTAAGGCTGCCAAGAGGACTTGAAAGCGGGGCAGAATTGCAGGAAACCGATTTCAGGAGGTAGACTGGAATTGCATTGAAAGCATAGGAAAAGAGGCAGAACGTCCACAATGATGCACTTGGCCAAAAAGGGCGTATGCGTTTTTTCCTGAATATATTCAGGAAAAAACGCATACGCCCTTTTTGGCCAACCAAGCAAGCTTGCAAAGGAAATCTGCACTACAATGAAGTCTCACTTCCCCCCGGTCAAAAGGGCCATCTGAAAAAAGTGTAAAAACCAGAAAGGCAGGACAGGCCATGGAGAACTGGGAACCTTGTTATGCTGATGGGCGGGATGTAAATTGCCAACAGACACTCGGGAGAAGTGTATGGTGTTTCCTGAAACATCTAAAAAACAAAGCAACAGAGCCTAGTGCACTGCCACTTATGGTCCTATAGCTTAGGGAAATTAAAATCAAAAAGAAACAGCCACCCTAAAGTTTGGGACGCCTCTGTTTACAAGAACCTCGTTTACAGTACAAGTTCAACATCGCAGAAAGTGAAAAATGGATAAAGAAGTTGTGGTATTTACTTACAAAGCAATATCACTCAGCAATGAAATCTGTGTCATCAGGCCCTTAGCAGCACAATGAGTGGATTCAGGTATGATGATTCTAACTGAAGTAAGTCACACAGAAAAAGAAACATCATAAGATATCAGTAATACACGGAATGTAAACTTGGCTACACAGGAACTGAATTACAGAACAGAACAGGGTCTCAAATTTAGAAAACCAACTATGCTTGCATAAGGGTAAAGGTGAGTTGGGGTGCTGCATAAAACCAGAGATTGAAATGAGCACAGATAAAGTTCCTTAAGTCAAATATGGAATAGACAAGAGCTACTCCTTGCTCAACGAAATGGACTCAACACCGCATATTAAACGCCTAAGAATGTGCCTGACTAGTAAGTATCTTAAAACCTATGGATTGCTATGTCTCCGAAAGAGAATCAAGCATGTGTACAGGGGCATAAACGCAGCAGTGATAGGATTGGAGAGGTTCGGTGAGCAAATGAAGACCCTTTGAAGTCATATTGCATGGTACCCATTCCACGGGTCTCAACTCTCCAGGTTTAAGGTATTCTTCCTTCAGCTAAAACATGCATGTGGAACCCAAGTATGATCAACCATGTGAACGGGAGACGTGTTCAAATATGTCTCAGTTTTCCTCCCCTGGTACTCGGGTGCAACATTCCAGACGCTTTACTAACACTCTCCCCACTTGGAGAGTCAGCGCCTTTAACCTCCTGTTTGGCCCAGTTTGCAATTTCTGCGGAAGATGAACAGGAATAGCGAGAACCAATGAGAGGCTAGCTGGAGGTGTCTGGACGGGCAAATTTAACTCTCATTTCCCACCAGGAAGAGGAAATAACCAAAGGCTCAGCGTGCCGGGCCGGAACCAGATTAGGGCCTGAAGCCATCCTGCGGTGTTGCGGCCAGGTCACAAGAAAGCGAGTTGAAGAAAGGAGCTCAGGGGCACTGTAATTCAAAAACCTGCAGAGTTATAAATGACAGCTATCGTCCAAAAATAGACTGAAGTAAGGCTGCCAAGAGGACTTGAAAGCGGGGCAGAATTGCAGGAAACCGATTTCAGGAGGTAGACTGGAATTGCATTGAAAGCATAGGAAAAGAGGCAGAACGTCCACAATGATGCACTTGGCCAAAAAGGGCGTATGCGTTTTTTCCTGAATATATTCAGGAAAAAACGCATACGCCCTTTTTGGCCAACCAAGCAAGCTTGCAAAGGAAATCTGCACTACAATGAAGTCTCACTTCCCCCCGGTCAAAAGGGCCATCTGAAAAAAGTGTAAAATCCAGAAAGGCAGGACAGGCCATGGAGAACTGGGAGCCTTGTTATGCTGATGGGCGGGATGTAAATTGCCAACAGACACTCGGGAGAAGTGTATGGTGTTTCCTGAAACATCTAAAAAACAAAGCAACAGAACCTAGGGCACTTCCACTTATGGTCCTATAGCTTAGGGAAATTAAAATCAAAAAGACACAGCCACCCCAAAGTTTGGAACGGCTCTGTTTACAAGAACCTCGTTTACAGTACAAGTTCAACATCGCAGAAAGTGAAAAATGGATAAAGAAGTTGTGGTATTTACTTACAAAGCAATATCACTCAGCAATGAAATCTGTGTCATCAGGCCCTTAGCAGCACAATGAGTGGATTCAGGTATGATGATTCTAACTGAAGTAAGTCACACAGAAAAAGAAACATCATAAGATATCAGTAATACACGGAATGTAAACTTGGCTACACAGGAACTGAATTACAGAACAGAACAGGGTCTCAAATTTAGAAAACAAACTATGCTTGCTTAAGGGTAAAGGTGAGTTGGGGTGCTGCATAAAACCAGAGATTGAAATGAGCACAGATAAAGTTCCTTAAGTCAAATATGGAATAGACAAGAGCTACTCCTTGCTCAACGAAATGGACTCAACACCGCATATTAAACGCCTAAGAATGTACCTGACTAGTAAGTATCTTAAAACCTATGGATTGCTATGTCTCCGAAAGAGAATCAAGCATGTGTACAGGGGCATAAACGCAGCAGTGATAGGATTGGAGAGGTTCGGTGAGCAAATGAAGACCCTTTGAAGTCATATTGCATGGTACCCATTACACGGGTTTCAACTACCCAGGTTTAAGGTATTCTTCCTTCAGCTAAAACATGCATGTGGAACCTAGAGTATGATCAACCATGTTATCGGGAGACGTGTTCAAATATGTCTCAGTTTTCCTCCCCTGGTACTCGGGTGCAACATTCCAGACGCTTTACTAACACTCTCCCCACTTGGAGAGTCAGTCCCTTTAACCTCCTGTTTGGCCCAGTTTGCAATTTCTGCGGAAGATGAACAGGAATAGCGAGAACCAATGAGAGGCTAGCTGGAGGTGTCTGGACGGGCAAATTTAACTCTCATTTCCCACCAGGAAGAGGAATTAACCAAAGGCTCAGCATGCCGGGCCGGATCCAGATTAGGGCCTGAAGCCATCCTGCGGTGTTGCGGCCAGCTCACAAGAAAGCGAGTTGAAGAAAGGAGCTCAGGGGCACTGTAATTCACAAACCTGCAGAGTTATAAATGACAGCTATCGTCCAAAAATAGACTGAAGTAAGGCTGCCAAGAGGACTTGAAAGCGGGGCAGAATTGCAGGAAACCGATTTCAGGAGGTAGACTGGAATTGCATTGAAAGCATAGGAAAAGAGGCAGAACGTCCACAATGATGCACTTGGCCAAAAAGGGCGTATGCGTTTTTTCCTGAATATATTCAGGAAAAAACGCATACGCCCTTTTTGGCCAACCAAGCAAGCTTGCAAAGGAAATCTGCACTACAATGAAGTCTCACTTCCCCCCGGTCAAAAGGGCCATCTGAAAAAAGTGTAAAATCCAGAAAGGCAGGACAGGCCATGGAGAACTGGGAGCCTTGTTATGCTGATGGGCGGGATGTAAATTGCCAACAACCACTCGGGAGAAGTGTATGGTGTTTCCTGAAACATCTAAAAAACAAAGCAACAGAGCCTAGGGCACTGCCACTTATGGTCCTATAGCTTAGGGAAATTAAAATCAAAAAGACACAGCCACCCCAAAGTTTGGGACGCCTCTGTTTACAAGAACCTCGTTTACAGTACAAGTTCAACATCGCAGAAAGTGAAAAATGGATAAAGAAGTTGTGGTATTCACTTACAAAGCAATATCACTCAGCAATGAAATCTGTGTCATCAGGCCCTTAGCAGCACAATGAGTGGATTCAGGTATGATGATTCTAACTGAAGTAAGTCACACAGAAAAAGAAACATCATAAGATATCAGTAATACACGGAATGTAAACTTGGCTACACAGGAACTGAATTACAGAACAGAACAGGGTCTCAAATTTAGAAAACCAACTTATGCTTGCTTAAGGGGAAAGGTGAGTTGGGGTGCTGCATAAAACCAGAGATTGAAATGAGCACAGATAAAGTTCCTTAAGTCAAATATGGAATAGACAAGAGCTACTCCTTGCTCAACGAAATGGACTCAACACCGCATATTAAGCGCCTAAGAATGTACCTGACTAGTAAGTATCTTAAAACCTATGGATTGCTATGTCTCCGAAAGAGAATCAAGCATGTGTACAGGGGCATAAACGCAGCAGTGATAGGATTGGAGAGGTTCGGTGAGCAAATGAAGACCCTTTGAAGTCATATTGCATGGTACCCATTCCACGGGTCTCAACTCTCCAGGTTTAAGGTATTCTTCCTTCAGCTAAAACATGCATGTGGAACCCAAGTATGATCAACCATGTGAACGGGAGACGTGTTCAAATATGTCTCAGTTTTCCTCCCCTGTTACTCGGGTGCAACATTCCAGACGCTTTACTAACACTCTCCCCACTTGGAGAGTCAGCGCCTTTAACCTCCTGTTTGGCCCAGTTTGCAATTTCTGCGGAAGATGAACAGGAATAGCGAGAACCAATGAGAGACTAGCTGGAGGTGTCTGGACGGGCAAATTTAACTCTCATTTCCCACCAGGAAGAGGAAATAACCAAAGGCTCAGCGTGCCGTGCCGGAACCAGATTAGGGCCTGAAGCCATCCTGCGGTGTTGCGGCCAGCTCAAAAGAAAGCAAGTTGAAGAAAGGAGCTCAGGGGCACTGTAATTCACAAACCTGCAGAGTTATAAATGACAGCTATCGTCCAAAAATAGACTGAAGTAAGGCTGCCAAGAGGACTTGAAAGCGGGGCAGAATTGCAGGAAACCGATTTCAGGAGGTAGACTGGAATTGCATTGAAAGCATAGGAAAAGAGGCAGAACGTCCACAAT
The DNA here is from genome assembly GCF_951394435.1 of Stenella coeruleoalba. Taxonomy (NCBI): domain Eukaryota; kingdom Metazoa; phylum Chordata; class Mammalia; order Artiodactyla; family Delphinidae; genus Stenella; species Stenella coeruleoalba. The sequence goes on from NW_027646457.1 coordinate 119,586, forward strand.
GATGCACTTGGCCAAAAAGGGCGTATGCGTTTTTTCCTGAATATATTCAGGAAAAAACGCATACGCCCTTTTTGGCCAACCAAGCAAGCTTGCAAAGGAAATCTGCACTACAATGAAGTCTCACTTCCCCCCGGTCAAAAGGGCCATCTGAAAAAAGTGTAAAATCCAGAAAGGCAGGACAGGCCATGGAGAACTGGGAGCCTTGTTATGCTGATGGGCGGGATGTAAATTGCCAACAACCACTCGGGAGAAGTGTATGGTGTTTCCTGAAACATCTAAAAAACAAAGCAACAGAACCTAGGGCACTTCCACTTATGGTCCTATAGCTTAGGGAAATTAAAATCAAAAACACACAGCCACCCCAAAGTTTGGAACGGCTCTGTTTACAAGAACCTCGTTTACAGTACAAGTTCAACATCGCAGAAAGTGAAAAATGGATAAAGAAGTTGTGGTATTTACTTACAAAGCAATATCACTCAGCAATGAAATCTGTGTCATCAGGCCCTTAGCAGCACAATGAGTGGATTCAGGTATGATGATTCTCACTGAAATAAGTCACACAGAAAAAGAAACATCATAAGATATCAGTAATACACGGAATGTAAACATGGCTACACAGGAACTGAATTACAGAACAGAACAGGGTCTCAAATTTAGAAAACCAACTTATTCTTGCTTAAGGGTAAAGGTGAGTTGGGGTGCTGCATAAAACCAGAGATTGAAATGAGCACAGATAAAGTTCCTTAAGCCAAATATGGAATAGACAAGAGCTACTCCTTGCTCAACGAAATGGACTCAACACCGCATATTAAACGCCTAAGAATGTACCTGACTAGTAAGTATCTTAAAACCTATGGATTGCTATGTCTCCGAAAGAGAATCAAGCATGTGTACAGGGGCATAAATGCAGCAGTGATAGGATTGGAGAGGTTCGGTGAGCAAATGAAGACCCTTTGAAGTCATATTGCATGGTACCCATTCCACGGGTTTCAACTACCCAGGTTTAAGGTATTCTACCTTCAGCTAAAACATGCATGTGGAACCTAGAGTATGATCAACCATGTGATCGGGAGACGTGTTCAAATATGTCTCAGTTTTCCTCCCCTGGTACTCGGGTGCAACATTCCAGACGCTTTACTAACACTCTCCCCACTTGGAGAGTCAGTCCCTTTAACCTCCTGTTTGGCCCAGTTTGCAATTTCTGCAGAAGATGAACAGGTATAGCGAGAACCAATGAGAGGCTAGCTGGAGGTGTCTGGACGGGCAAATTTAACTCTCATTTCCCACCAGGAAGAGGAATTAACCAAAGGCTCAGCATGCCGGGCCGGAACCAGATTAGGGCCTGAAGCCATCCTGCGGTGTTGCGGCCAGGTCACAAGAAAGCGAGTTGAAGAAAGGAGCTCAGGGGCACTGTAATTCACAAACCTGCAGAGTTATAAATGACAGCTATCGTCCAAAAATAGACTGAAGTAAGGCTGCCAAGAGGACTTGAAAGCGGGGCAGAATTGCAGGAAACCGATTTCAGGAGGTAGACTGGAATTGCATTGAAAGCATAGGAAAAGAGGCAGAACGTCCACAATGATGCACTTGGCCAAAAAGGGCGTATGCGTTTTTTCCTGAATATATTCAGGAAAAAACGCATACGCCCTTTTTGGCCAACCAAGCAAGCTTGCAAAGGAAATCTGCACTACAATGAAGTCTCACTTCCCCCCGGTCAAAAGGGCCATCTGAAAAAAGTGTAAAATCCAGAAAGGCAGGACAGGCCATGGAGAACTGGGAGCCTTGTTATGCTGATGGGCGGGATGTAAATTGCCAACAGACACTCGGGAGAAGTGTATGGTGTTTCCTGAAACATCTAAAAAACAAAGCAACAGAGCCTAGGGCACTTCCACTTATGGTCCTATAGCTTAGGGAAATTAAAATCAAAAAGACACAGCCACCCCAAAGTTTGGGACGCCTCTGTTTACAAGAACCTCGTTTACAGTAAAAGTTCAACATCGCAGAAAGTGAAAAATGGATAAAGAAGTTGTGGTATTTAGTTACAAAGCAATATCACTCAGCAATGAAATCTGTGTCATCAGGCCCTTAGCAGCACAATGAGTGGATTCAGGTATGATGATTCTAACTGAAGTAAGTCACACAGAAAAAGAAACATCATAAGATATCAGTAATACACGGAATGTAAACTTGGCTACACAGGAACTGAATTACAGAACAGAACAGGGTCTCAAATTTAGAAAACCAACTTATGCTTGCTTAAGGGTAAAGGTGAGTTGGGGTGCTGCATAAAACCAGAGATTGAAATGAGCACAGATAAAGTTCCTTAAGTCAAATATGGAATAGACAAGAGCTACTCCTTGCTGAACGAAATGGACTCAACACCGCATATTAAACGCCTAAGAATGTACCTGACTTGTAAGTATCGTAAAACCTATGGATTGCTATGTCTCCGAAAGAGAATCAAGCATGTGTACAGGGGCATAAACGCAGCAGTGATAGGATTGGAGAGGTTCCGTGAGCAAATGAAGACCCTTTGAAGTCATATTGCATGGTACCCATTACACGGGTCTTAACTCTCCAGGTTTAAGGTATTCTTCCTTCAGCTAAATCATGCATGTGGAACCCAAGTATGATCAACCATGTGAACGGGAGACGTGTTCAAATATGTCTCAGTTTTCCTCCCCTGGTACTCGGGTGCAACATTCCAGACGCTTTACTAACACTCTCCCCACTTGGAGAGTCAGCGCCTTTAACCTCCTGTTTGGCCCAGTTTGCAATTTATGCGGAAGATGAACAGGAATAGCAAGAATCAATGGGAGGCTAGCTGGAGGTGTCTGGACGGGCAAATTTAACTCTCATTTCCCACCAGGAAGAGGAAATAACCAAAGGCTCAGCGTGCCGTGCCGGAACCAGATTAGGGCCTGAAGCCATCCTGCGGTGTTGCGGCCAGGCCAAAATAAAGCAAGTTGAAGAAAGGAGCTCTGGGGCACTGTAATTCACAAACCTGCAGAGTTATAAATGACAGCTATCGTCCAAAAATAGACTGAAGTAAGGCTGCCAAGAGGACTTGAAAGCGGGGCAGAATTGCAGGAAACCGATTTCAGGAGGTAGACTGGAATTGCATTGAAAGCATAGGAAAAGAGGCAGAACGTCCACAATGATGCACTTGGCCAAAAAGGGCGTATGCGTTTTTTCCTGAATATATTCAGGAAAAAACGCATACGCCCTTTTTGGCCAACCAAGCAAGCTTGCAAAGGAAATCTGCACTACAATGAAGTCTCACTTCCCCCCGGTCAAAAGGGCCATCTGAAAAAAGTGTAAAATCCAGAAAGGCAGGACAGGCCATGGAGAACTGGGAGCCTTGTTATGCTGATGGGCGGGATGTAAATTCCCAACAGACACTTGGGAGAAGTGTATGGTGTTTCCTGAAACATCTAAAAAACAAAGCAACAGAGCCTAGGGCACTTCCACTTATGGTCCTATACCTTAGGGAAATTAAAATCAAAAAGACACAGCCACCCCAAAGTTTGGGACGCCTCCGTTTACAAGAACCTCGATTACCGTACAAGTTCAATATCACAGAAAGTGAAAAATGGATAAAGAACTTGTGGTACTTACGTACAATGCAGTATCACTCAGCAATGAAATCTATGTCATCAGTCCCGTAGCAGCATAATGAGTGGATTCAGGTATGATGATTCTAACTGAAGTAAGTCACACAGAAAAAGAAACATCATAAGATATCAGTAATACACGGAATGTAAACTTGGCTACACAGGAACTGAATTACAGAACAGAACAGGGTCTCAAATTTAGAAAAACAACTTATGCTTGCTTAAGGGTAAAGGTGAGTTGGGGTGCTGCATAAAACCAGAGATTGAAATGAGCACAGATAAAGTTCCTTAAGTCAAATATGGAATAGACAAGAGCTACTCCTTGCTCAACGAAATGGACTCAACACCGCATATTAAACGCCTAAGAATGTACCTGACTAGTAAGTATCTTAAAACCTATGGATTGCTATGTCTCCGAAAGAGAATCAAGCATGTGTACAGGGGCATAAACGCAGCAGTGATAGGATTGGAGAGGTTCGGTGAGCAAATGAAGACCCTTTGAAGTCATATTGCATGGTACCCATTACACGGGTCTTAACTCTCCAGGTTTAAGGTATTCTTCCTTCAGCTAAAACATGCATGTGGAACCCAAGTATGATCAACCATGTGAATGGGAGACGTGTTCAAATATGTCTCAGTTTTCCTCCCCTGGTACTCGGGTGCAACATTCCAGACGCTTTACTAACACTCTCCCCACTTGGAGAGTCAGCGCCTTTAACCTCCTGTTTGGCCCAGTTTGCAATTTATGCGGAAGATGAACAGGAATAGCGAGAACCAATGAGAGACTAGCTGGAGGTGTCTGGACGGGCAAATTTAACTCTCATTTCCCACCAGGAAGAGGAAATAACCAAAGGCTCAGCGTGCCGTGCCGGAACCAGATTAGGGCCTGAAGCCATCCTGCGGTGTTGTGGCCAGGTCACAAGAAAGCGAGTTGAAGAAAGGAGCTCAGGGGCACTGTAATTCACAAACCTGCAGAGTTATAAATGACAGCTATCGTCCAAAAATAGACTGAAGTAAGGCTGCCAAGAGGACTTGAAAGCGGGGCAGAATTGCAGGAAACCGATTTCAGGAGGTAGACTGGAATTGCATTGAAAGCATAGGAAAAGAGGCAGAACGTCCACAATGATGCACTTGGCCAAAAAGGGCGTATGCGTTTTTTCCTGAATATATTCAGGAAAAAACGCATACGCCCTTTTTGGCCAACCAAGCAAGCTTGCAAAGGAAATCTGCACTACAATGAAGTCTCACTTCCCCCCGGTCAAAAGGGCCATCTGAAAAAAGTGTAAAATCCAGAAAGGCAGGACAGGCCATGGAGAACTGGGAGCCTTGTTATGCTGATGGGCGGGATGTAAATTGCCAACAGACACTCGGGAGAAGTGTATGGTGTTTCCTGAAACATCTAAAAAACAAAGCAACAGAGCCTAGTGCACTGCCACTTATGGTCCTATAGCTTAGGGAAATTAAAATCAAAAAGAAACAGCCACCCTAAAGTTTGGGACGCCTCTGTTTACAAGAACCTCGTTTACAGTACAAGTTCAACATCGCAGAAAGTGAAAAATGGATAAAGAAGTTGTGGTATTTACTTACAAAGCAATATCACTCAGCAATGAAATCTGTGTCATCAGGCCCTTAGCAGCACAATGAGTGGATTCAGGTATGATGATTCTAACTGAAGTAAGTCACACAGAAAAAGAAACATCATAAGATATCAGTAATACACGGAATGTAAACTTGGCTACACAGGAACTGAATTACAGAACAGAACAGGGTCTCAAATTTAGAAAACCAACTATGCTTGCATAAGGGTAAAGGTGAGTTGGGGTGCTGCATAAAACCAGAGATTGAAATGAGCACAGATAAAGTTCCTTAAGTCAAATATGGAATAGACAAGAGCTACTCCTTGCTCAACGAAATGGACTCAACACCGCATATTAAACGCCTAAGAATGTGCCTGACTAGTAAGTATCTTAAAACCTATGGATTGCTATGTCTCCGAAAGAGAATCAAGCATGTGTACAGGGGCATAAACGCAGCAGTGATAGGATTGGAGAGGTTCGGTGAGCAAATGAAGACCCTTTGAAGTCATATTGCATGGTACCCATTCCACGGGTCTCAACTCTCCAGGTTTAAGGTATTCTTCCTTCAGCTAAAACATGCATGTGGAACCCAAGTATGATCAACCATGTGAACGGGAGACGTGTTCAAATATGTCTCAGTTTTCCTCCCCTGGTACTCGGGTGCAACATTCCAGACGCTTTACTAACACTCTCCCCACTTGGAGAGTCAGCGCCTTTAACCTCCTGTTTGGCCCAGTTTGCAATTTCTGCGGAAGATGAACAGGAATAGCGAGAACCAATGAGAGGCTAGCTGGAGGTGTCTGGACGGGCAAATTTAACTCTCATTTCCCACCAGGAAGAGGAAATAACCAAAGGCTCAGCGTGCCGGGCCGGAACCAGATTAGGGCCTGAAGCCATCCTGCGGTGTTGCGGCCAGGTCACAAGAAAGCGAGTTGAAGAAAGGAGCTCAGGGGCACTGTAATTCAAAAACCTGCAGAGTTATAAATGACAGCTATCGTCCAAAAATAGACTGAAGTAAGGCTGCCAAGAGGACTTGAAAGCGGGGCAGAATTGCAGGAAACCGATTTCAGGAGGTAGACTGGAATTGCATTGAAAGCATAGGAAAAGAGGCAGAACGTCCACAATGATGCACTTGGCCAAAAAGGGCGTATGCGTTTTTTCCTGAATATATTCAGGAAAAAACGCATACGCCCTTTTTGGCCAACCAAGCAAGCTTGCAAAGGAAATCTGCACTACAATGAAGTCTCACTTCCCCCCGGTCAAAAGGGCCATCTGAAAAAAGTGTAAAATCCAGAAAGGCAGGACAGGCCATGGAGAACTGGGAGCCTTGTTATGCTGATGGGCGGGATGTAAATTGCCAACAGACACTCGGGAGAAGTGTATGGTGTTTCCTGAAACATCTAAAAAACAAAGCAACAGAACCTAGGGCACTTCCACTTATGGTCCTATAGCTTAGGGAAATTAAAATCAAAAAGACACAGCCACCCCAAAGTTTGGAACGGCTCTGTTTACAAGAACCTCGTTTACAGTACAAGTTCAACATCGCAGAAAGTGAAAAATGGATAAAGAAGTTGTGGTATTTACTTACAAAGCAATATCACTCAGCAATGAAATCTGTGTCATCAGGCCCTTAGCAGCACAATGAGTGGATTCAGGTATGATGATTCTAACTGAAGTAAGTCACACAGAAAAAGAAACATCATAAGATATCAGTAATACACGGAATGTAAACTTGGCTACACAGGAACTGAATTACAGAACAGAACAGGGTCTCAAATTTAGAAAACAAACTATGCTTGCTTAAGGGTAAAGGTGAGTTGGGGTGCTGCATAAAACCAGAGATTGAAATGAGCACAGATAAAGTTCCTTAAGTCAAATATGGAATAGACAAGAGCTACTCCTTGCTCAACGAAATGGACTCAACACCGCATATTAAACGCCTAAGAATGTACCTGACTAGTAAGTATCTTAAAACCTATGGATTGCTATGTCTCCGAAAGAGAATCAAGCATGTGTACAGGGGCATAAACGCAGCAGTGATAGGATTGGAGAGGTTCGGTGAGCAAATGAAGACCCTTTGAAGTCATATTGCATGGTACCCATTCCACGGGTTTCAACTACCCAGGTTTAAGGTATTCTTCCTTCAGCTAAAACATGCATGTGGAACCTAGAGTATGATCAACCATGTTATCGGGAGACGTGTTCAAATATGTCTCAGTTTTCCTCCCCTGGTACTCGGGTGCAACATTCCAGACGCTTTACTAACACTCTCCCCACTTGGAGAGTCAGCGCCTTTAACCTCCTGTTTGGCCCAGTTTGCAATTTCTGCGGAAGATGAACAGGAATAGCGAGAACCAATGAGAGGCTAGCTGGAGGTGTCTGGACGGGCAAATTTAACTCTCATTTCCCACCAGGAAGAGGAATTAACCAAAGGCTCAGCATGCCGGGCCGGATCCAGATTAGGGCCTGAAGCCATCCTGCGGTGTTGCGGCCAGCTCACAAGAAAGCGAGTTGAAGAAAGGAGCTCAGGGGCACTGTAATTCACAAACCTGCAGAGTTATAAATGACAGCTATCGTCCAAAAATAGACTGAAGTAAGGCTGCCAAGAGGACTTGAAAGCGGGGCAGAATTGCAGGAAACCGATTTCAGGAGGTAGACTGGAATTGCATTGAAAGCATAGGAAAAGAGGCAGAACGTCCACAATGATGCACTTGGCCAAAAAGGGCGTATGCGTTTTTTCCTGAATATATTCAGGAAAAAACGCATACGCCCTTTTTGGCCAACCAAGCAAGCTTGCAAAGGAAATCTGCACTACAATGAAGTCTCACTTCCCCCCGGTCAAAAGGGCCATCTGAAAAAAGTGTAAAATCCAGAAAGGCAGGACAGGCCATGGAGAACTGGGAGCCTTGTTATGCTGATGGGCGGGATGTAAATTGCCAACAACCACTCGGGAGAAGTGTATGGTGTTTCCTGAAACATCTAAAAAACAAAGCAACAGAGCCTAGGGCACTGCCACTTATGGTCCTATAGCTTAGGGAAATTAAAATCAAAAAGACACAGCCACCCCAAAGTTTGGGACGCCTCTGTTTACAAGAACCTCGTTTACAGTACAAGTTCAACATCGCAGAAAGTGAAAAATGGATAAAGAAGTTGTGGTATTTACTTACAAAGCAATATCACTCAGCAATGAAATCTATGTCATCAGGCCCTTAGCATCACAATGAGTGGATTCAGGTATGATGATTCTAACTGAAATAAGTCACACAGAAATAGAAACATCATAAGATATCAGTAATACACGGAATGTAAACTTGGCTACACAGGAACTGAATTACAGAACAGAACAGGGTCTCAAATTTAGAAAACCAACTTATGCTTGCTTAAGGGTAAAGGTGAGTTGGGGTGCTGCATAAAACCAGAGATTGAAATGAGCACAGATAAAGTTCCTTAAGTCAAATATGGAATAGACAAGAGCTACTCCTTGCTCAACGAAATGGACTCAACACCGCATATTAAACGCCTAAGAATGTGCCTGACTAGTAAGTATCTTAAAACCTATGGATTGCTATGTCTCCGAAAGAGAATCAAGCATGTGTACAGGGGCATAAACGCAGCAGTGATAGGATTGGAGAGGTTCGGTGAGCAAATGAAGACCCTTTGAAGTCATATTGCATGGTACCCATTACACGGGTCTTAACTCTCCAGGTTTAAGGTATTCTTCCTTCAGCTAAAACATGCATGTGGAACCCAAGTATGATCAACCATGTGAATGGGAGACGTGTTCAAATATGTCTCAGTTTTCCTCCCCTGGTACTCGGGTGCAACATTCCAGACGCTTTACTAACACTCTCCCCACTTGGAGAGTCAGCGCCTTTAACCTCCTGTTTGTCCCAGTTTGCAATTTATGCGGAAGATGAACAGGAATAGCGAGAACCAATGAGAGACTAGCTGGAGGTGTCTGGACGGGCAAATTTAACTCTCATTTCCCACCAGGAAGAGGAAATAACCAAAGGCTCAGCGTGCCGTACCGGAACCAGATTAGGGCCTGAAGTCATCCTGCGGTGTTGTGGCCAGGTCACAAGAAAGCGAGTTGAAGAAAGGAGCTCAGGGGCACTGTAATTCACAAACCTGCAGAGTTATAAATGACAGCTATCGTCCAAAAATAGACTGAAGTAAGGCTGCCAAGAGGACTTGAAAGCGGGGCAGAATTGCAGGAAACCGATTTCAGGAGGTAGACTGGAATTGCATTGAAACCAAAGGAAAAGAGGCAGAACATCCACAATGATGCACTTGGCCAAAAAGGGCGTATGCGTTTTTTCCTGAATATATTCAGGAAATAACGCATACGCCCTTTTTGGCCAACCAAGCAAGCTTGCAAAGGAAATCTGCACTACAATGAAGTCTCACTTCCCCCCGGGTAAAAGGGCCATCTGAAAAAAGTGTAAAAACCAGAAAGGCAGGACAGGCCATGGAGAACTGGGAGCCTTGTTATGCTGATGGGCGGGATGTAAATTGCCAACAGACACTCGGGAGAAGTGTATGGTGTTTCCTGAAACATCTAAAAAACAAAGCAACAGAGCCTAGTGCACTGCCACTTATGGTCCTATAGCTTAGGAAATTAAAATCAAAAAGAAACAGCCACCCTAAAGTTTGGGACGCCTCTGTTTACAAGAACCTCGTTTACAGTACAAGTTCAACATCGCAGAAAGTGAAAAATGGATAAAGAAGTGGTGGTATTTACTTACAAAGCAATATCACTCAGCAATGAAATCTGTGTCATCAGGCCCTTAGCAGCACAATGAGTGGATTCAGGTATGATGATTCTAACTGAAGTAAGTCACACAGAAAAAGAAACATCATAAGATATCAGTAATACACGGAATGGAAACTTGGCTACACAGGAACTGAATTACAGAACAGAACAGGGTCTCAAATTTAGAAAACCAACTATGCTTGCATAAGGGTAAAGGTGAGTTGGGGTGCTGCATAAAACCAGAGATTGAAATGAGCACAGATAAAGTTCCTTAAGTCAAATATGGAATAGACAAGAGCTACTCCTTGCTCAACGAAATGGACTCAACACCGCATATTAAACGTCTAAGAATGTGCCTGACTAGTAAGTATCTTAAAACCTATGGATTGCTATGTCTCCGAAAGAGAATCAAGCATGTGTACAGGGGCATAAACGCAGCAGTGATAGGATTGGAGAGGTTCGGTGAGCAAATGAAGACCCTTTGAAGTCATATTGCATGGTACCCATTACACGGGTCTTAACTCTCCAGGTTTAAGGTATTCTTCCTTCAGCTAAAACATGCATGTGGAACCCAAGTATGATCAACCATGTGAACGGGAGACGTGTTCAAATATGTCTCAGTTTTCCTCCCCTGGTACTCGGGTGCAACATTCCAGACGCTTTACTAACACTCTCCCCACTTGGAGAGTCAGGCCCTTTAAACTCCTGTTTGGCACAGTTTGCAATTTCTGCGGAAGATGAACAGGAATAGCGAGAACCAATGAGAGGCTAGCTGGAGGTGTCTGGACGGGCAAATTTAACTCTCATTTCCCACCAGGAAGAGGAAATAACCAAAGGCTCAGCGTGCCGTACCGGAACCAGATTAGGGCCTGAAGTCATCCTGCGGTGTTGTGGCCAGGTCACAAGAAAGCGAGTTGAAGAAAGGAGCTCAGGGGCACTGTAATTCACAAACCTGCAGAGTTATAAATGACAGCTATCGTCCAAAAATAGACTGAAGTAAGGCTGCCAAGAGGACTTGAAAGCGGGGCAGAATTGCAGGAAACCGATTTCAGGAGGTAGACTGGAATTGCATTGAAACCAAAGGAAAAGAGGCAGAACATCCACAATGATGCACTTGGCCAAAAAGGGCGTATGCGTTTTTTCCTGAATATATTCAGGAAATAACGCATACGCCCTTTTTGGCCAACCAAGCAAGCTTGCAAAGGAAATCTGCACTACAATGAAGTCTCACTTCCCCCCGGGTAAAAGGGCCATCTGAAAAAAGTGTAAAAACCAGAAAGGCAGGACAGGCCATGGAGAACTGGGAGCCTTGTTATGCTGATGGGCGGGATGTAAATTGCCAACAGACACTCGGGAGAAGTGTATGGTGTTTCCTGAAACATCTAAAAAACAAAGCAACAGAGCCTAGTGCACTGCCACTTATGGTCCTATAGCTTAGGAAATTAAAATCAAAAAGAAACAGCCACCCTAAAGTTTGGGACGCCTCTGTTTACAAGAACCTCGTTTACAGTACAAGTTCAACATCGCAGAAAGTGAAAAATGGATAAAGAAGTGGTGGTATTTACTTACAAAGCAATATCACTCAGCAATGAAATCTGTGTCATCAGGCCCTTAGCAGCACAATGAGTGGATTCAGGTATGATGATTCTAACTGAAGTAAGTCACACAGAAAAAGAAACATCATAAGATATCAGTAATACACGGAATGGAAACTTGGCTACACAGGAACTGAATTACAGAACAGAACAGGGTCTCAAATTTAGAAAACCAACTATGCTTGCATAAGGGTAAAGGTGAGTTGGGGTGCTGCATAAAACCAGAGATTGAAATGAGCACAGATAAAGTTCCTTAAGTCAAATATGGAATAGACAAGAGCTACTCCTTGCTCAACGAAATGGACTCAACACCGCATATTAAACGTCTAAGAATGTGCCTGACTAGTAAGTATCTTAAAACCTATGGATTGCTATGTCTCCGAAAGAGAATCAAGCATGTGTACAGGGGCATAAACGCAGCAGTGATAGGATTGGAGAGGTTCGGTGAGCAAATGAAGACCCTTTGAAGTCATATTGCATGGTACCCATTACACGGGTCTTAACTCTCCAGGTTTAAGGTATTCTTCCTTCAGCTAAAACATGCATGTGGAACCCAAGTATGATCAACCATGTGAACGGGAGACGTGTTCAAATATGTCTCAGTTTTCCTCCCCTGGTACTCGGGTGCAACATTCCAGACGCTTTACTAACACTCTCCCCACTTGGAGAGTCAGGCCCTTTAAACTCCTGTTTGGCACAGTTTGCAATTTCTGCGGAAGATGAACAGGAATAGCGAGAACCAATGAGAGGCTAGCTGGAGGTGTCTGGACGGGCAAATTTAACTCTCATTTCCCAACAGGAAGAGGAAATAACCAAAGGCTCAGCGTGCCGTACCGGAACCAGATTAGGGCCTGAAGCCATCCTGCGGTGTTGCGGCCAGCTCAAAAGAAAGCGAGTTGAAGAAAGGAGCTCAGGGGCACTGTAATTCAAAAACCTGCAGAGTTATAAATGACAGCTATCGTCCAAAAATAGACTGAAGTAAGGCTGCCAAGAGGACTTGAAAGCGGGGCAGAATTGCAGGAAACCGATTTCAGGAGGTAGACTGGAATTGCATTGAAAGCATAGGAAAAGAGGCAGAACGTCCACAATGATGCACTTGGCCAAAAAGGGCGTATGCGTTTTTTCCTGAATATATTCAGGAAAAAACGCATACGCCCTTTTTGGCCAACCAAGCAGGCTTGCAAAGGAAATCTGCACTACAATGAAGTCTCACTTCCCCCCGGTCAAAAGGGCCATCTGAAAAAAGTGTAAAATCCAGAAAGGCAGGACAGGCCATGGAGAACTGGGAGCCTTGTTATGCTGATGGGCGGGATGTAAATTGCCAACAGACACTCGGGAGAAGTGTATGGTGTTTCCTGGAACATCTAAAAAACAAAGCAACAGAACCTAGGGCACTTCCACTTATGGCCCTATAGCTTAGGGAAATTAAAATCAAAAAGACACAGCCACCCCAAAGTTTGGAACGGCTCTGTTTACAAGAACCTCGTTTACAGTACAAGTTCAACATCGCAGAAAGTGAAAAATGGATAAAGAAGTTGTGGTATTCACTTACAAAGCAATATCACTCAGCAATGAAATCTATGTCATCAGGCCCTTAGCAGCACAATGAGTGGATTCAGGTATGATGATTCTAACTGAAATAAGTCACACAGAAAAAGAAACGTCATAAGATATCAGTAATACACGGAATGGAAACTTGGCTACACAGGAACTGAATTACAGAACAGAACAGGGTCTCAAATTTAGAAAAACAACTTATGCTTGCTTAAGGTTAAAGGTGAGTTGGGGTGCTGCATAAAACCAGAGATTGAAATGAGCACAGATAAAGTTCCTTAAGCCAAATATGGAATAGACAAGAGCTACACCTTGCTCAACGAAATGGACTCAACACCGCATATTAAACGCCTAAGAATGTACCTGACTTGTAAGTATCTTAAAACCTACGGATTGCTATGTCTCCGAAAGAGAATCAAGCATGTGTACAGGGGCATAAACGCAGCAGTGATAGGATTGGAGAGGTTTGGTGAGCAAATGAAGACCCTTTGAAGTCATATTGCATGGTACCCATTACACGGGTCTTAACTCTCCAGGTTTAAGGTATTCTTCCTTCAGCTAAAACATGCATGTGGAACCCAAGTATGATCAACCATGTGATCGGGAGATGTGTTCAAATATGTCTCAGTTTTCCTCCCCTGGTACTCGGGTGCAACATTCCAGACGCTTTACTAACACTCTCCCCACTTGGAGAGTCAGCGCCTTTAACCTCCTGTTTGGCCCAGTTTGCAATTTCTGCGGAAGATGAACAGGAATAGCGAGAACCAATGAGAGGGTAGCTGTAGGTGTCTGGACGGGCAAATTTAACTCTCATTTCCCAACAGGAAGAGGAAATAACCAAAGGCTCAGCGTGCCGTACCGGAACAAGATTAGGGCCTGAAGCCATCCTGCGGTGTTGCGGCCAGCTCAAAAGAAAGCGAGTTGAAGAAAGGAGCTCAGGGGCACTGTAATTCACAAACCTGCAGAGTTATAAATGACAGCTATCGTCCAAAAATAGACTGAAGTAAGGCTGCCAAGAGGACTTGAAAGCGGGGCAGAATTGCAGGAAACCGATTTCAGGAGGTAGACTGAAATTGCATTGAAAGCATAGGAAAAGAGGCAGAACGTCCACAATGATGCACTTGGCCAAAAAGGGCGTATGCGTTTTTTCCTGAATATATTCAGGAAAAAACGCATACGCCCTTTTTGGCCAACCAAGCAAGCTTGCAAAGGAAATCTGCACTACAATGAAGTCTCACTTCCCCCCGGTCAAAAGGGCCATCTGAAAAAAGTGTAAAATCCAGAAAGGCAGGACAGGCCATGGAGAACTGGGAGCCTTGTTATGCTGATGGGCGGGATGTAAATTGCCAACAACCACTCGGGAGAAGTGTATGGTGTTTCCTCAAACATCTAAAAAACAAAGCAACAGAGCCTAGGGCACTGCCACTTATGGTCCTATAGCTTAGGGAAATTAAAATCAAAAAGACACAGCCACCCCAAAGTTTGGGACGCCTCTGTTTACAAGAACCTCGTTTACAGTACAAGTTCAACATCGCAGAAAGTGAAAAATGGATAAAGAAGTTGTGGTATTTACTTACAAAGCAATATCACTCAGCAATGAAATCTATGTCATCAGGCCCTTAGCATCACAATGAGTGGATTCAGGTATGATGATTCTAACTGAAATAAGTCACACAGAAAAAGAAACATCATAAGATATCAGTAATACACGGAATGTAAACTTGGCTACACAGGAACTGAATTACAGAACAGAACAGGGTCTCAAATTTAGAAAACCAACTTATGCTTGCTTAAGGGGAAAGGTGAGTTGGGGTGCTGCATAAAACCAGAGATTGAAATGAGCACAGATAAAGTTCCTTAAGTCAAATATGGAATAGACAAGAGCTACTCCTTGCTCAACGAAATGGACTCAACACCGCATATTAAACGTCTAAGAATGTACCTGACTAGTAAGTATCTTAAAACCTATGGATTGCTATGTCTCCGAAAGAGAATCAAGCATGTGTACAGGGGCATAAACGCAGCAGTGATAGGATTGGAGAGGTTCGGTGAGCAAATGAAGACCCTTTGAAGTCATATTGCATGGTACCCATTACACGGGTCTCAACTCTCCAGGTTTAAGGTATTCTTCCTTCAGCTAAAACATGCATGTGGAACCCAAGTATGATCAACCATGTGAACGGGAGACGTGTTCAAATATGTCTCAGTTTTCCTCCCCTGGTACTCGGGTGCAACATTCCAGACGCTTTACTAACACTCTCCCCACTTGGAGAGTCAGCGCCTTTAACCTCCTGTTTGGCCCAGTTTGCAATTTCTGCGGAAGATGAACAGAAATAGCGAGAACCAATGAGAGACTAGCTGTAGGTGTCTGGACGGGCAAATTTAACTCTCATTTCCCACCAGGAAGAGGAAATAACCAAAGGCTCAGCGTGCCGTACCGGAACCAGATTAGGGCCTGAAGCCATCCTGCGGTGTTGCGGCCAGGTCACAAGAAAGCGAGTTGAAGAAAGGAGCTCAGGGGCACTGTAATTCACAAACCTGCAGAGTTATAAATGACAGCTATCGTCCAAAAATAGACTGAAGTAAGGCTGCCAAGAGGACTTGAAAGCGGGGCAGAATTGCAGGAAACCGATTTCAGGAGGTAGACTGGAATTGCATTGAAAGCATAGGAAAAGAGGCAGAACGTCCACAATGATGCACTTGGCCAAAAAGGGCGTATGCGTTTTTTCCTGAATATATTCAGGAAAAAACGCATACGCCCTTTTTGGCCAACCAAGCAAGCTTGCAAAGGAAATCTGCACTACAATGAAGTCTCACTTCCCCCCGGTCAAAAGGGCCATCTGAAAAAATTGTAAAATCCAGAAAGGCAGGACAGGCCATGGAGAACTGGGAGCCTTGTTATGCTGATGGGCGGGATGTAAATTGCCAACAACCTCTCGGGAGAAGTGTATGGTGTTTCCTGAAACATCTAAAAAACAAAGCAACAGAACCTAGGGCACTTCCACTTATGGTCCTATAGCTTAGGGAAAATAAAATCGAAAAGACACAACCACCCCAAAGTTTGGAACGGCTCTGTTTACAAGAACCTCGTTTACAGTACAAGTTCAACATCGCAGAAAGTGAAAAATGGAAAGAAGTTGTGGTATTTACTTACAAAGCAATATCACTCAGCAATGAAATCTGTGTCATCAGGCCCTTAGCAGCACAATGAGTGGATTCAGGTATGATGATTCTAACTGAAGTAAGTCACACAGAAAAAGAAACATCATAAGATATCAGTAATACACGGAATGTAAACTTGGCTACACAGGAACTGAATTACAGAAAAGAACAGGGTCTCAAATTTAGAAAACCAACTTATGCTTGCTTAAGGGTAAAGGTGAGTTGGGGTGCTGCATAAAACCAGAGATTGAAATGAGCACAGATAAAGTTCCTTAAGTCACATATGGAATAGACAAGAGCTACTCCTTGCTCAACGAAATGGACTCAACACCGCATATTAAACGCCTAAGAATGTACCTGACTAGTAAGTATCGTAAAACCTATGGATTGCTATGTCTCCAAAAGAGAATCAAGCATGTGTACAGGGGCATAAACGCAGCAGTGATAGGATTGGAGAGGTTCGGTGAGCAAATGAAGACCCTTTGAAGTCATATTGCATGGTACCCATTCCAGGGGTTTCAAATACCCAGGTTTAAGGTATTCTTCCTTCAGCTAAAACATGCATGTGGAACCTAGAGTATGATCAACCATGTGATCGGGAGACGTGTTCAAATATTTCTCAGTTTTCCTCCCCTGGTACTCGGGTGCAACATTCCAGACGCTTTACTAACACTCTCCCCACTTGGAGAGTCAGCGCCTTTAACCTCCTGTTTGGCCTAGTTTGCAATTTCTGCGGAAGATGAACAGGAATAGCGAGAACCAATGAGAGGGTAGCTGTAGGTGTCTGGACGGGCAAATTTAACTCTCATTTCCCAACAGGAAGAGGAAATAACCAAAGGCTCAGCGTGCCGTACCGGAACCAGATTAGGGCCTGAAGCCATCCTGCGGTGTTGCGGCCAGCTCAAAAGAAAGCGAGTTGAAGAAAGGAGCTCAGGGGCACTGTAATTCACAAACCTGCAGAGTTATAAATGACAGCTATCGTCCAAAAATAGACTGAAGTAAGGCTGCCAAGAGGACTTGAAAGCGGGGCAGAATTGCAGGAAACCGATTTCAGGAGGTAGACTGAAATTGCATTGAAAGCATAGGAAAAGAGGCAGAACGTCCACAATGATGCACTTGGCCAAAAAGGGCGTATGCGTTTTTTCCTGAATATATTCAGGAAAAAACGCATACGCCCTTTTTGGCCAACCAAGCAAGCTTGCAAAGGAAATCTGCACTACAATGAAGTCTCACTTCCCCCCGGTCAAAAGGGCCATCTGAAAAAAGTGTAAAATCCAGAAAGGCAGGACAGGCCATGGAGAACTGGGAGCCTTGTTATGCTGATGGGCGGGATGTAAATTGCCAACAACCACTCGGGAGAAGTGTATGGTGTTTCCTGAAACATCTAAAAAACAAAGCAACAGAGCCTAGGGCACTGCCACTTATGGTCCTATAGCTTAGGGAAATTAAAATCAAAAAGACACAGCCACCCCAAAGTTTGGGACGCCTCTGTTTACAAGAACCTCGTTTACAGTACAAGTTCAACATCGCAGAAAGTGAAAAATGGATAAAGAAGTTGTGGTATTTACTTACAAAGCAATATCACTCAGCAATGAAATCTATGTCATCAGGCCCTTAGCATCACAATGAGTGGATTCAGGTATGATGCTTCTAACTGAAATAACTCACACAGAAAAAGAAACATCATAAGATATCAGTAATACACGGAATGTAAACTTGGCTACACAGGAACTGAATTACAGAACAGAACAGGGTCTCAAATTTAGAAAACCAACTTATGCTTGCTTAAGGGTAAAGGTGAGTTGGGGTGCTGCATAAAACCAGAGATTGAAATGAGCACAGATAAAGTTCCTTAAGTCAAATATGGAATAGACAAGAGCTACTCCTTGCTCAACGAAATGGACTCAACACCGCATATTAAACGCCTAAGAATGTACCTGACTAGTAAGTATCGTAAAACCTATGGATTGCTATGTCTCCAAAAGAGAATCAAGCATGTGTACAGGGGCATAAACGCAGCAGTGATAGGATTGGAGAGGTTCGGTGAGCAAATGAAGACCCTTTGAAGTCATATTTCATGGTACCCATTCCACGGGTCTCAACTCTCCAGGTTTAAGGTATTCTTCCGTCAGCTAAAACATGCATGTGGAACCCAAGTATGATCAACCATGTGAACGGGAGACGTGTTCAAATATGTCTCAGTTTTCCTCCCCTGGTACTCGGGTGCAACATTCCAGACGCTTTACTAACACTCTCCCCACTTGGAGAGTCAGCGCCTTTAACCTCCTGTTTGGCCCAGTTTGCAATTTCTGCGGAAGATGAACAGGAATAGCGAGAACAAATGAGAGGCTAGCTGGAGGTGTCTGGACGGGCAAATTTAACTCTCATTTCCCACCAGGAAGAGGAAATAACCAAAGGCTCAGCGTGCCGTACCGGAACCAGATTAGGGCCTGAAGCCATCCTGCGGTGTTGCGGCCAGGTCACAGGAAAGCGAGTTGAAGAAAGGAGCTCAGGGGCACTGTAATTCACAAACCTGCAGAGTTATAAATGACAGCTATCGTCCAAAAATAGACTGAAGTAAGGCTGCCAAGAGGACTTGAAAGCGGGGCAGAATTGCAGGAAACCGATTTCAGGAGGTAGACTGGAATTGCATTGAAAGCATAGGAAAAGAGGCAGAACGTCCACAATGATGCACTTGGCCAAAAAGGGCGTATGCGTTTTTTCCTGAATATATTCAGGAAAAAACGCATACGCCCTTTTTGGCCAACCAAGCAAGCTTGCAAAGGAAATCTGCACTACAATGAAGTCTCACTTCCCCCCGGTCAAAAGGGCCATCTGAAAAAAGTGTAAAATCCAGAAAGGCAGGACAGGCCATGGAGAACTGGGAGCCTTGTTATGCTGATGGGCGGGATGTAAATTGCCAACAGACACTCGGGAGAAGTGTATGGTGTTTCCTGAAACATCTAAAAAACAAAGCAACAGAGCCTAGGGCACTGCCACTTATGGTCTTATAGCTTAGGGAAATTAAAATCAAAAAGACACAGCCACCCCAAAGTTTGGGACGCCTCTGTTTACAAGAACCTCGTTTACAGTACAAGTTCAACATCGCAGAAAGTGAAAAATGGATAAAGAAGTTGTGGTATTTACTTACAAAGCAATATCACTCAGCAATGAAATCTATGTCATCAGGCCCTTAGCATCACAATGAGTGGATTCAGGTATGATGATTCTAACTGAAATAAGTCACACAGAAAAAGAAACATCATAAGATATCAGTAATACACGGAATGTAAACTTGGCTACACAGGAACTGAATTACAGAACAGAACAGGGTCTCAAATTTAGAAAACCAACTTATGCTTGCTTAAGGGTAAAGGTGAGTTGGGGTGCTGCATAAAACCAGAGATTGAAATGAGCACAGATAAAGTTCCTTAAGTCAAATATGGAATAGACAAGAGCTACTCCTTGCTCAACGAAATGGACTCAACACCGCATATTAAACGCCTAAGAATGTACCTGACTAGTAAGTATCGTAAAACCTATGGATTGCTATGTCTCCGAAAGAGAATCAAGCATGTGTACAGGGGCATAAACGCAGCAGTGATAGGATTGGAGAGGTTCGGTGAGCAAATGAAGACCCTTTGAAGTCATATTGCATGGTACCCATTCCACGGGTCTCAACTCTCCAGGTTTAAGGTATTCTTCCTTCAGCTAAAACATGCATGTGGAACCCAAGTATGATCAACCATGTGAACGGGAGACGTGTTCAAATATGTCTCAGTTTTCCTCCCCTGGTACTCGGGTGCAACATTCCAGACGCTTTACTAACACTCTCCTCACTTGGAGAGTCAGCGCCTTTAACCTACTGTTTGGCCCAGTTTGCAATTTCTGCGGAAGATGAACAGGAATAAAAAACGCATACGCCCTTTTTGGCCAACCAAGCAAGCTTGCAAAGGAAATCTGCACTACAATGAAGTCTCCCTTCCCCCCGGTCAAAAGGGCCATCTGAAAAAAGTGTAAAATCCAGAAAGGCAGGACAGGCCATGGAGAACTGGGAGCCTTGTTATGCTGATGGGCGGGATGTAAATTGCCAACAGACACTCGGGAGAAGTGTATGGTGTTTCCTGAAACATCTAAAAAACAAAGCAACAGAACCTAGGACACTTCCACTTATGGTCCTATAGCTTAGGGAAATTAAAATCAAAAAGACACAGCCACCCCAAAGTTTGGGACGGCTCTGTTTACAAGAACCTCGTTTACAGTACAAGTTCAACATCGCAGAAAGTGAAAAATGGATAAAGAAGTTGTGGTATTTACTTACAAAGCAATATCACTCAGCAATGAAATCTATGTCATCAGGCCCTTAGCAGCACAATGAGTGGATTCAGGTATGATGATTCTAACTGAAGTAAGTCACACAGAAAAAGAAACATCATAAGATATCAGTAATACACGGAATGTAAACTTGGCTACACAGGAACTGAATTACAGAACAGAACAGGGTCTCAAATTTAGAAAACCAACTATGCTTGCTTAAGGGTAAAGGTGAGTTGGGGTGCTGCATAAAACCAGAGATTGAAATGAGCACAGATAAAGTTCCTTAAGTCAAATATGGAATAGACAAGAGCTACTCCTTGCTCAACGAAATAGACTCAACACCGCATATTAAACGCCTAAGAATGTGCCTGACTAGTAAGTATCTTAAAACCTATGGATTGCTTTGTCTCCGAAAGAGAATCAAGCATGTGTACAGGGGCATAAACGCAGCAGTGATAGGATTGGAGAGGTTCGGTGAGCAAATGAAGACCCTTTGAAGTCATATTGCATGGTACCCATTACACGGGTCTTAACTCTCCAGGTTTAAGGTATTCTTCCTTCAGCTAAAACATGCATGTGGAACCCAAGTATGATCAACCATGTGAACGGGAGACGTGTTCAAATATGTCTCAGTTTTCCTCCCCTGGTACTCGGGTGCAACATTCCAGACGCTTTACTAACACTCTCCCCACTTGGAGAGTCAGCGCCTTTAACCTCCTGTTTGGCCCAGTTTGCAATTTCTGCGGAAGATGAACAGGAATAGCGAGAACCAATGAGAGACTAGCTGGAGGTGTCTGGACGGGCAAATTTAACTCTCATTTCCCACCAGGAAGAGGAAATAACCAAAGGCTCAGCGTGCCGTGCCGGAACCAGATTAGGGCCTGAAGCCATCCTGCGGTGTTGCGGCCAGGTCACAAGAAAGCGAGTTGAAGAAAGGAGCTCAGGGGCACTGTAATTCTCAAACCTGCAGAGTTATAAATGACAGCTATCGTCCAAAAATAGACTGAAGTAAGGCTGCCAAGAGGACTTGAAAGCGGGGCAGAATTGCAGGAAATCGATTTCAAGAGGTAGACTGGAATTGCATTGAAAGCATAGGAAAAGAGGCAGAACGTCCACAATGATGCACTTGGCCAAAAAGGGCGTATGCGTTTTTTCCTGAATATATTCAGGAAAAAACGCATACGCCCTTTTTGGCCAACCAAGCAAGCTTGCAAAGGAAATCTGCACTACAATGAAGTCTCACTTCCCCCCAGTCAAAAGGGCCATCTGAAAAAAGTGTAAAATCCAGAAAGGCAGGACAGGCCATGGAGAACTGGGAGCCTTGTTATGCTGATGGGCGGGATGTAAATTGCCAACAACCACTCGGGAGAAGTGTATGGTGTTTCCTGAAACATCTAAAAAACAAAGCAACAGAACCTAGGGCACTTCCACTTATGGTCCTATAGCTTAGGGAAATTGAAATCAAAAAGACACAGCCACCCCAAAGTTTGGGACGGCTCTGTTTACAAGAACCTCGTTTACAGTACAAGTTCAACATCGCAGAAAGTGAAAAATGGATAAAGAAGTTGTGGTATTTACTTACAAAGCAATATCACTCAGCAATGAAATCTGTGTCATCAGGCCCTTAGCAGCACAATGAGTGGATTCAGGTATGATGATTCTAACTGAAATAAGTCACACAGAAAAAGAAACATCATAAGATATCAGTAATACACGGAATGTAAACTTGGCTACACAGGAACTGAATTACAGAACAGAACAGGGTCTCAAATTTAGAAAACCAACTATGCTTGCTTAAGGGTAAAGGTGAGTTGGGGTGCTGCATAAAACCAGAGATTGAAATGAGCACATATAAAGTTCCTTAAGTCAAATATGGAATAGACAAGAGCTACTCCTTGTTCAACGAAATGGACTCAACACCGCATATTAAACGCCTAAGAATGTGCCTGACTAGTAAGTATCTTAAAACCTATGAATTGCTATGTCTCCGAAAGAGAATCAAGCATGTGTACAGGGGCATAAACGCAGCAGTGATAGGATTGGAGAGGTTCGGTGAGCAAATGAAGACCCTTTGAAGTCATATTGCATGGTACCCATTACACGGGTCTTAACTCTCCAGGTTTAAGGTATTCTTCCTTCAGCTAAAACATGCATGTGCAACCCAAGTATGATCAACCATGTGAACGGGAGACGTGTTCAAATATGTCTCAGTTTTCCTCCCCTGGTACTCGGGTGCAACATTCCAGACGCTTTACTAACACTCTCCCCACTTGGAGAGTCAGCGCCTTTAACCTCCTGTTTGGCCCAGTTTGCAATTTCTGCGGAAGATGAACAGGAATAGCGAGAACCAATGAGAGACTAGCTGGAGGTGTCTGGACGGGCAAATTTAACTCTCATTTCCCACCAGGAAGAGGAAATAACCAAAGGCTCAGCGTGCCGGGCCGGAACCAGATTAGGGCCTGAAGCCATCCTGCGGTGTTGCGGCCAGGTCACAAGAAAGCGAGTTGAAGAAAGGAGCTCAGGGGCACTGTAATTCTCAAACCTGCAGAGTTATAAATGACAGCTATCGTCCAAAAATAGACTGAAGTAAGGCTGCCAAGAGGACTTGAAAGCGGGGCAGAATTGCAGGAAACCGATTTCAGGAGGTAGACTGGAATTGCATTGAAAGCATAGGAAAAGAGGCAGAACGTCCACAATGATGCACTTGGCCAAAAAGGGCGTATGCGTTTTTTCCTGAATATATTCAGGAAAAAACGCATACGCCCTTCTTGGCCAACCAAGCAAGCTTGCAAAGGAAATCTGCACTACAATGAAGTCTCACTTCCCCCCGGTCAAAAGGGCCATCTGAAAAAAGTGTAAAATCCAGAAAGGCAGGACAGGCCATGGAGAACTGGGAGCCTTGTTATGCTGATGGGCGGGATGTAAATTGCCAACAGACACTCGGGAGAAGTGTATGGTGTTTCCTGAAACATCTAAAAAACAAAGCAACAGAGCCTAGGGCACTGCCACTTATGGTCTTATAGCTTAGGGAAATTAAAATCAAAAAGACACAGCCACCCCAAAGTTTGGGACGCCTCTGTTTACAAGAACCTCGTTTACAGTACAAGTTCAACATCGCAGAAAGTGAAAAATGGATAAAGAAGTTGTGGTATTTACTTACAAAGCAATATCACTCAGCAATGAAATCTATGTCATCAGGCCCTTAGCATCACAATGAGTGGATTCAGGTATGATGATTCTAACTGAAATAAGTCACACAGAAAAAGAAACATCATAAGATATCAGTAATACACGGAATGTAAACTTGGCTACACAGGAACTGAATTACAGAACAGAACAGGGTCTCAAATTTAGAAAACCAACTTATGCTTGCTTAAGGGTAAAGGTGAGTTGGGGTGCTGCATAAAACCAGAGATTGAAATGAGCACAGATAAAGTTCCTTAAGTCAAATATGGAATAGACAAGAGCTACTCCTTGCTCAACGAAATGGACTCAACACCGCATATTAAACGCCTAAGAATGTACCTGACTAGTAAGTATCTTAAAACCTATGGATTGCTATGTCTCCGAAAGAGAATCAAGCATGTGTACAGGGGCATAAACGCAGCAGTGATAGGATTGGAGAGGTTCGGTGAGCAAATGAAGACCCTTTGAAGTCATATTGCATGGTACCCATTACACGGGTCTTAACTCTCCAGGTTTAAGGTATTCTTCCTTCAGCTAAAACATGCATGTGGAACCCAAGTATGATCAACCATGTGAACGGGAGACGTGTTCAAATATGTCTCAGTTTTCCTCCCCTGGTACTCGGGTGCAACATTCCAGACGCTTTACTAACACTCTCCTGACTTGGAGAGTCAGGCCCTTTAAACTCCTGTTTGGCACAGTTTGCAATTTCTGCGGAAGATGAACAGGAATAGCGAGAACCAATGAGAGACTAGCTGGAGGTGTCTGGACGGGCAAATTTAACTCTCATTTCCCACCAGGAAGAGGAATTAACCAAAGGCTCAGCGTGCCGTGCCGGAACCAGATTAGGGCCTGAAGCCATCCTGCGGTGTTGCGGCCAGCTCAAAAGAAAGCGAGTTGAAGAAAGGAGCTCAGGGGCAGTGTAATTCTCAAACCTGCAGAGTTATAAATGACAGCTATCGTCCAAAAATAGACTGAAGTAAGGCTGCCAAGAGGACTTGAAAGCGGGGCAGAATTGCAGGAAACCGATTTCAGGAGGTAGACTGGAATTGCATTGAAAGCATAGGAAAAGAGGCAGAACGTCCACAATGATGCACTTGGCCAAAAAGGGCGTATGCGTTTTTTCCTGAATATATTCAGGAAAAAACGCATACGCCCTTTTTGGCCAACCAAGCAAGCTTGCAAAGGAAATCTGCACTACAATGAAGTCTCACTTCCCCCCGGTCAAAAGGGCCATCTGAAAAAAGTGTAAAATCCAGAAAGGCAGGACAGGCCATGGAGAACTGGGAGCCTTGTTATGCTGATGGGCGGGATGTAAATTCCCAACAGACACTTGGGAGAAGTGTATGGTGTTTCCTGAAACATCTAAAAAACAAAGCAACAGAGCCTAGGGCACTTCCACTTATGGTCCTATACCTTAGGGAAATTAAAATCAAAAAGACACAGCCACCCCAAAGTTTGGGACGCCTCCGTTTACAATAACCTCGATTACCGTACAAGTTCAATATCACAGAAAGTGAAAAATGGATAAAGAACTTGTGGTACTTACGTACAATGCAGTATCACTCAGCAATGAAATCTATGTCATCAGTCCCGTAGCAGCATAATGAGTGGATTCAGGTACGATGATTCTAACTGAAATAAGTCACACAGAAAAAGAAACATCATAAGATATCAGTAATACATGGAATGGAAACTTGGCTACACAGGAACTGAATTACAGAACAGAACAGGGTCTCAAATTTAGAAAAACAACTTATGCTTGCTTAAGGGTAAAGGTGAGTTGGGGTGCTGCATAAAACCAGAGATTGAAATGAGCACAGATAAAGTTCCTTAAGCCAAATATGGAATAGACAAGAGCTACTCCTTGCTCAACGAAATGGACTCAACACCGCATATTAAACGCCTAAGAATGTACCTGACTTGTAAGTATCTTAAAACCTATGGATTGCTATGTCTCCGAAAGAGAATCAAGCATGTGTACAGGGGCATAAACAAAGCAGTGATAGAATTGGAGAGGTTCGGTGAGCAAATGAAGACCCTTTGAAGTCATATTGCATGGTACCCATTCCACGGGTTTCAACTACCCAGGTTTAAGGTATTCTTCCTTCAGCTAAAACATGCATGTGGAACCTAGAGTATGATCAACCATGTGATCGGGAGACGTGTTCAAATATGTCTCAGTTTTCCTTCCCTGCTACTCGCGTGCAACATTCCAGACGCTTTACTAACACTCTCCCCTCTTGGAGAGTCAGTCCCTTTAACCTCCTGTTTGGCCCAGTTTGCAATTTCTGCGGAAGATGAACAGGAATAGCGAGAACCAATGAGAGGCTAGCTGGAGGTGTCTGGACGGGCAAATTTAACTCTCATTTCCCACCAGGAAGAGGAATTAACCAAAGGCTCAGCATGCCGGGCCGGAACCAGATTAGGGCCTGAAGCCATCCTGCGGTGTTGCGGCCAGGTCACAAGAAAGCGAGTTGAAGAAAGGAGCTCAGGGGCACTGTAATTCACAAACCTGCAGAGTTATAAATGACAGCTATCGTCCAAAAATAGACTGAAGTAAGGCTGCCAAGAGGACTTGAAAGCGGGGCAGAATTGCAGGAAACCGATTTCAGGAGGTAGACTGGAATTGCATTGAAAGCATAGGAAAAGAGGCAGAACGTCCACAATGATGCACTTGGCCAAAAAGGGCGTATGCGTTTTTTCCTGAATATATTCAGGAAAAAACGCATACGCCCTTTTTGGCCAACCAAGCAAGCTTGCAAAGGAAATCTGCACTAAAATGAAGTCTCACTTCCCCCCGGTCAAAAGGGCCATCTGAAAAAAGTGTAAAATCCAGAAAGGCAGGACAGGCCATGGAGAACTGGGAGCCTTGTTATGCTGATGGGCGGGATGTAAATTGCCAACAGACACTCGGGAGAAGTGTATGGTGTTTCCTGAAACATCTAAAAAACAAAGCAACACAGCCTAGGGCACTTCCACTTATGGTCCTATAGCTTAGGGAAATTAAAATCAAAAAGACACAGCCACCCCAAAGTTTGGGACGCCTCTGTTTACAAGAACCTCGTTTACAGTACAAGTTCAACATTGCAGAAAGTGAAAAATGGATAAAGAAGTTGTGGTATTTACTTACAAAGCAATATCACTCAGCAATGAAATCTGTGTCATCAGGCCCTTAGCAGCACAATGAGTGGATTCAGGTATGATGATTCTAACTGAAGTAAGTCACACAGAAAAAGAAACATCATAAGATATCAGTAATACACGGAATGTAAACTTGGCTACACAGGAACTGAATTACAGAACAGAACAGGGTCTCAAATTTAGAAAACCAACTTATGCTTGCTTAAGGGTAAAGGTGAGTTGGGGTGCTGCATAAAACCAGAGATTGAAATGAGCACAGATAAAGTTCCTTAAGTCAAATATGGAATAGACAAGAGCTACTCCTTGCTCAACGAAATGGACTCAACACCGCATATTAAACGTCTAAGAATGTGCCTGACTAGTAAGTATCTTAAAACCTATGGATTGCTATGTCTCCGAAAGAGAATCAAGCATGTGTACAGGGGCATAAACGCAGCAGTGATAGGATTGGAGAGGTTCGGTGAGCAAATGAAGACCCTTTGAAGTCATATTGCATGGTACCCATTCCACGGGTCTCAACTCTCCAGGTTTAAGGTATTCTTCCTTCAGCTAAAACATGCATGTGGAACCCAAGTATGATCAACCATGTGAACGGGAGACGTGTTCAAATATGTCTCAGTTTTCCTCCCCTGGTACTCGGGTGCAACATTCCAGACGCTTTACTAACACTCTCCCCACTTGGAGAGTCAGCGCCTTTAACCTCCTGTTTGGCCCAGTTTGCAATTTCTGCGGAAGATGAACAGGAATAGCGAGAACCAATGAGAGGCTAGCTGGAGGTGTCTGGACGGGCAAATTTAACTCTCATTTCCCACCAGGAAGAGGAAATAACCAAAGGCTCAGCGTGCCGGGCCGGAACCAGATTAGGGCCTGAAGCCATCCTGCGGTGTTGCGGCCAGGTCACAAGAAAGCGAGTTGAAGAAAGGAGCTCAGGGGCACTGTAATTCAAAAACCTGCAGAGTTATAAATGACAGCTATCGTCCAAAAATAGACTGAAGTAAGGCTGCCAAGAGGACTTGAAAGCGGGGCAGAATTGCAGGAAACCGATTTCAGGAGGTAGACTGGAATTGCATTGAAAGCATAGGAAAAGAGGCAGAACGTCCACAATGATGCACTTGGCCAAAAAGGGCGTATGCGTTTTTTCCTGAATATATTCAGGAAAAAACGCATACGCCCTTTTTGGCCAACCAAGCAAGCTTGCAAAGGAAATCTGCACTACAATGAAGTCTCACTTCCCCCCGGTCAAAAGGGCCATCTGAAAAAAGTGTAAAATCCAGAAAGGCAGGACAGGCCATGGAGAACTGGGAGCCTTGTTATGCTGATGGGCGGGATGTAAATTGCCAACAGACACTCGGGAGAAGTGTATGGTGTTTCCTGAAACATCTAAAAAACAAAGCAACAGAACCTAGGGCACTTCCACTTATGGTCCTATAGCTTAGGGAAATTAAAATCAAAAAGACACAGCCACCCCAAAGTTTGGAATGGCTCTGTTTACAAGAACCTCGTTTACAGTACAAGTTCAACATCGCAGAAAGTGAAAAATGGATAAAGAAGTTGT
The DNA here is from genome assembly GCF_951394435.1 of Stenella coeruleoalba. Classification (NCBI taxonomy): domain Eukaryota; kingdom Metazoa; phylum Chordata; class Mammalia; order Artiodactyla; family Delphinidae; genus Stenella; species Stenella coeruleoalba. The sequence goes on from NW_027646457.1 coordinate 148,043, forward strand.
GGTATTTACTTACAAAGCAATATCACTCAGCAATGAAATCTGTGTCATCAGGCCCTTAGCAGCACAATGAGTGGATTCAGGTATGATGATTCTAACTGAAGTAAGTCACACAGAAAAAGAAACATCATAAGATATCAGTAATACACGGAATGTAAACTTGGCTACACAGGAACTGAATTACAGAACAGAACAGGGTCTCAAATTTAGAAAACAAACTATGCTTGCTTAAGGGTAAAGGTGAGTTGGGGTGCTGCATAAAACCAGAGATTGAAATGAGCACAGATAAAGTTCCTTAAGTCAAATATGGAATAGACAAGAGCTACTCCTTGCTCAACGAAATGGACTCAACACCGCATATTAAACGCCTAAGAATGTACCTGACTAGTAAGTATCTTAAAACCTATGGATTGCTATGTCTCCGAAAGAGAATCAAGCATGTGTACAGGGGCATAAACGCAGCAGTGATAGGATTGGAGAGGTTCGGTGAGCAAATGAAGACCCTTTGAAGTCATATTGCATGGTACCCATTCCACGGGTTTCAACTACCCAGGTTTAAGGTATTCTTCCTTCAGCTAAAACATGCATGTGGAACCTAGAGTATGATCAACCATGTTATCGGGAGACGTGTTCAAATATGTCTCAGTTTTCCTCCCCTGGTACTCGGGTGCAACATTCCAGACGCTTTACTAACACTCTCCCCACTTGGAGAGTCAGTCCCTTTAACCTCCTGTTTGGGCCAGTTTGCAATTTCTGCGGAAGATGAACAGGAATAGCGAGAACCAATGAGAGGCTAGCTGGAGGTGTCTGGACGGGCAAATTTAACTCTCATTTCCCACCAGGAAGAGGAATTAACCAAAGGCTCATCATGCCGGGCCGGATCCAGATTAGGGCCTGAAGCCATCCTGCGGTGTTGCGGCCAGCTCACAAGAAAGCGAGTTGAAGAAAGGAGCTCAGGGGCAGTGTAATTCACAAACCTGCAGAGTTATAAATGACAGCTATCGTCCAAAAATAGACTGAAGTAAGGCTGCCAAGAGGACTTGAAAGCGGGGCAGAATTGCAGGAAACCGATTTCAGGAGGTAGACTGGAATTGCATTGAAAGCATAGGAAAAGAGGCAGAACGTCCACAATGATGCACTTGGCCAAAAAGGGCGTATGCGTTTTTTCCTGAATATATTCAGGAAAAAACGCATACGCCCTTTTTGGCCAACCAAGCAAGCTTGCAAAGGAAATCTGCACTAAAATGAAGTCTCACTTCCCCCCGGTCAAAAGGGCCATCTGAAAAAAGTGTAAAATCCAGAAAGGCAGGACAGGCCATGGAGAACTGGGAGCCTTGTTATGCTGATGGGCGGGATGTAAATTGCCAACAGACACTCGGGAGAAGTGTATGGTGTTTCCTGAAACATCTAAAAAACAAAGCAACACAGCCTAGGGCACTTCCACTTATGGTCCTATAGCTTAGGGAAATTAAAATCAAAAAGACACAGCCACCCCAAAGTTTGGGACGCCTCTGTTTACAAGAACCTCGTTTACAGTACAAGTTCAACATTGCAGAAAGTGAAAAATGGATAAAGAAGTTGTGGTATTTACTTACAAAGCAATATCACTCAGCAATGAAATCTGTGTCATCAGGCCCTTAGCAGCACAATGAGTGGATTCAGGTATGATGATTCTAACTGAAGTAAGTCACACAGAAAAAGAAACATCATAAGATATCAGTAATACACGGAATGTAAACTTGGCTACACAGGAACTGAATTACAGAACAGAACAGGGTCTCAAATTTAGAAAACCAACTTATGCTTGCTTAAGGGTAAAGGTGAGTTGGGGTGCTGCATAAAACCAGAGATTGAAATGAGCACAGATAAAGTTCCTTAAGTCAAATATGGAATAGACAAGAGCTACTCCTTGCTCAACGAAATGGACTCAACACCGCATATTAAACGTCTAAGAATGTGCCTGACTAGTAAGTATCTTAAAACCTATGGATTGCTATGTCTCCGAAAGAGAATCAAGCATGTGTACAGGGGCATAAACGCAGCAGTGATAGGATTGGAGAGGTTCGGTGAGCAAATGAAGACCCTTTGAAGTCATATTGCATGGTACCCATTCCACGGGTCTCAACTCTCCAGGTTTAAGGTATTCTTCCTTCAGCTAAAACATGCATGTGGAACCCAAGTATGATCAACCATGTGAACGGGAGACGTGTTCAAATATGTCTCAGTTTTCCTCCCCTGGTACTCGGGTGCAACATTCCAGACGCTTTACTAACACTCTCCCCACTTGGAGAGTCAGCGCCTTTAACCTCCTGTTTGGCCCAGTTTGCAATTTCTGCGGAAGATGAACAGGAATAGCGAGAACCAATGAGAGGCTAGCTGGAGGTGTCTGGACGGGCAAATTTAACTCTCATTTCCCACCAGGAAGAGGAAATAACCAAAGGCTCAGCGTGCCGGGCCGGAACCAGATTAGGGCCTGAAGCCATCCTGCGGTGTTGCGGCCAGGTCACAAGAAAGCGAGTTGAAGAAAGGAGCTCAGGGGCACTGTAATTCAAAAACCTGCAGAGTTATAAATGACAGCTATCGTCCAAAAATAGACTGAAGTAAGGCTGCCAAGAGGACTTGAAAGCGGGGCAGAATTGCAGGAAACCGATTTCAGGAGGTAGACTGGAATTGCATTGAAAGCATAGGAAAAGAGGCAGAACGTCCACAATGATGCACTTGGCCAAAAAGGGCGTATGCGTTTTTTCCTGAATATATTCAGGAAAAAACGCATACGCCCTTTTTGGCCAACCAAGCAAGCTTGCAAAGGAAATCTGCACTACAATGAAGTCTCACTTCCCCCCGGTCAAAAGGGCCATCTGAAAAAAGTGTAAAATCCAGAAAGGCAGGACAGGCCATGGAGAACTGGGAGCCTTGTTATGCTGATGGGCGGGATGTAAATTGCCAACAGACACTCGGGAGAAGTGTATGGTGTTTCCTGAAACATCTAAAAAACAAAGCAACAGAACCTAGGGCACTTCCACTTATGGTCCTATAGCTTAGGGAAATTAAAATCAAAAAGACACAGCCACCCCAAAGTTTGGAATGGCTCTGTTTACAAGAACCTCGTTTACAGTACAAGTTCAACATCGCAGAAAGTGAAAAATGGATAAAGAAGTTGTGGTATTTACTTACAAAGCAATATCACTCAGCAATGAAATCTGTGTCATCAGGCCCTTAGCAGCACAATGAGTGGATTCAGGTATGATGATTCTAACTGAAGTAAGTCACACAGAAAAAGAAACATCATAAGATATCAGTAATACACGGAATGTAAACTTGGCTACACAGGAACTGAATTACAGAACAGAACAGGGTCTCAAATTTAGAAAACAAACTATGCTTGCTTAAGGGTAAAGGTGAGTTGGGGTGCTGCATAAAACCAGAGATTGAAATGAGCACAGATAAAGTTCCTTAAGTCAAATATGGAATAGACAAGAGCTACTCCTTGCTCAACGAAATGGACTCAACACCGCATATTAAACGCCTAAGAATGTACCTGACTAGTAAGTATCTTAAAACCTATGGATTGCTATGTCTCCGAAAGAGAATCAAGCATGTGTACAGGGGCATAAACGCAGCAGTGATAGGATTGGAGAGGTTCGGTGAGCAAATGAAGACCCTTTGAAGTCATATTGCATGGTACCCATTCCACGGGTTTCAACTACCCAGGTTTAAGGTATTCTTCCTTCAGCTAAAACATGCATGTGGAACCTAGAGTATGATCAACCATGTTATCGGGAGACGTGTTCAAATATGTCTCAGTTTTCCTCCCCTGGTACTCGGGTGCAACATTCCAGACGCTTTACTAACACTCTCCCCACTTGGAGAGTCAGTCCCTTTAACCTCCTGTTTGGCCCAGTTTGCAATTTCTGCGGAAGATGAACAGGAATAGCGAGAACCAATGAGAGGCTAGCTGGAGGTGTCTGGACGGGCAAATTTAACTCTCATTTCCCACCAGGAAGAGGAATTAACCAAAGGCTCATCATGCCGGGCCGGATCCAGATTAGGGCCTGAAGCCATCCTGCGGTGTTGCGGCCAGCTCACAAGAAAGCGAGTTGAAGAAAGGAGCTCAGGGGCAGTGTAATTCACAAACCTGCAGAGTTATAAATGACAGCTATCGTCCAAAAATAGACTGAAGTAAGGCTGCCAAGAGGACTTGAAAGCGGGGCAGAATTGCAGGAAACCGATTTCAGGAGGTAGACTGGAATTGCATTGAAAGCATAGGAAAAGAGGCAGAACGTCCACAATGATGCACTTGGCCAAAAAGGGCGTATGCGTTTTTTCCTGAATATATTCAGGAAAAAACGCATACGCCGTTTTTGGCCAACCAAGCAAGCAAGCAAAGGAAATCTGCACTACAATGAAGTCTCACTTCCCCCCGGTCAAAAGGGCCATCTGAAAAAAGTGTAAAATCCAGAAAGGCAGGACAGGCCATTGAGAACTGGGAGCCTTGTTATGCTGATGGGCGGGATGTAAATTGCCAACAGACACTTGGGAGAAGTGTATGGTGTTTCCTGAAACATCTAAAAAACAAAGCAACAGAGCCTAGGGCACTTCCACTTATGGTCCTATAGCTTAGGGAAATTAAAATCAAAAAGACACAGCCACCCCAAAGTTTGGAACGGCTCTGTTTACAAGAACCTCGTTTACAGTACAAGTTCAACATCGCAGAAAGTGAAAAATGGATAAAGAACTTGTGGTACTTACGTACAATGCAGTATCACTCAGCAATGAAATCTATGTCATCAGGCACGTAGCAGCATAATGAGTAGATTCAGGTACGATGATTCTAACTGAAATAAGTCACACAGAAAAAGAAACATCATAAGATATCACTAATACATGGAATGTAAACTTGGCTACACAGGAACTGAATTCCAAAACAGAACACGTTCTCAAATTTAGAAAACCAACTTATGCTTGCTTAAGGGGAAAGGTGAGTTGGGTTGCTGCATAAAACCAGAGATTGAAATGAGCACAGATAAAGTTCCTTAAGCCAAATATGGAATAGACAAGAGCCACTCCTTGCTCAACGAAATGGACTCAACACCGCATATTAAACGCCTATGAATGTACCTGACTAGTAAGTATCTTAAAACCTATGCATTGCTATGTCTCCGAAAGAGAATCAAGCATGTGTACAGGGGCATAAACGCAGCAGTGATAGGATTGGAGAGGTTCGGTGAGCAAATGAAGACCCTTTGAAGTCATATTGCATGGTACCCATTCCACGGGTTTCAACTACCCAGGTTTAAGGTATTCTTCCTTCAGCTAAAACATGCATGTGGAACCTAGAGTATGATCAACCATGTTATCGGGAGACGTGTTCAAATATGTCTCAGTTTTCCACCCCTGGTACTCGGGTGCAACATTCCAGACGCTTTACTAACACTCTCCCCACTTGGAGAGTCAGTCCCTTTAACCTCCTGTTTGGCCCAGTTTGCAATTTCTGCGGAAGATGAACAGGAATAGCGAGAACCAATGAGAGGCTAGCTGGAGGTGTCTGGACGGGCAAATTTAACTCTCATTTCCCACCAGGAAGAGGAATTAACCAAAGGCTCAGCATGCCGGGCCGGATCCAGATTAGGGCCTGAAGCCATCCTGCGGTGTTGCGGCCAGCTCACAAGAAAGCGAGTTGAAGAAAGGAGCTCAGGGGCACTGTAATTCACAAACCTGCAGAGTTATAAATGACAGCTATCGTCCAAAAATAGACTGAAGTAAGGCTGCCAAGAGGACTTGAAAGCGGGGCAGAATTGCAGGAAACTGATTTCAGGAGGTAGACTGGAATTGCATTGAAAGCATAGGAAAAGAGGCAGAACGTCCACAATGATGCACTTGGCCAAAAAGGGCGTATGCGTTTTTTCCTGAATATATTCAGGAAAAAACGCATACGCCCTTTTTGGCCAACCAAGCAAGCTTGCAAAGGAAATCTGCACTACAATGAAGTCTCACTTCCCCCCGGTCAAAAGGGCCATCTGAAAAAAGTGTAAAATCCAGAAAGGCAGGACAGGCCATGGAGAACTGGGAGCCTTGTTATGCTGATGGGTGGGATGTAAATTGCCAACAACCACTCGGGAGAAGTGTATGGTGTTTCCTGAAACATCTAAAAAACAAAGCAACAGAGCCTAGGGCACTGCCACTTATGGTCCTATAGCTTAGGGAAATTAAAATCAAAAAGACACAGCCACCCCAAAGTTTGGGACGCCTCTGTTTACAAGAACCTCGTTTACAGTACAAGTTCAACATCGCAGAAAGTGAAAAATGGATAAAGAAGTTGTGGTATTTACTTACAAAGCAATATCACTCAGCAATGAAATCTATGTCATCAGGCCCTTAGCATCACAATGAGTGGATTCAGGTATGATGATTCTAACTGAAATAAGTCACACAGAAAAAGAAACATCATAAGATATCAGTAATACACGGAATGGAAACTTGGCTACACAGGAACTGAATTACAGAACAGAACAGGGTCTCAAATTTAGAAAACCAACTTATGCTTGCTTAAGGGGAAAGGTGAGTTGGGGTGCTGCATAAAACCAGAGATTGAAATGAGCACAGATAAAGTTCCTTAAGTCAAATATGGAATAGACAAGAGCTACTCCTTGCTCAACGAAATGGACTCAACACCGCATATTAAACGTCTAAGAATGTACCTGACTAGTAAGTATCTTAAAACCTATGGATTGCTATGTCTCCGAAAGAGAATCAAGCATGTGTACAGGGGCATAAACGCAGCAGTGATAGGATTGGAGAGGTTCGGTGAGCAAATGAAGACCCTTTGAAGTCATATTGCATGGTACCCATTACACGGGTCTCAACTCTCCAGGTTTAAGGTATTCTTCCTTCAGCTAAAACATGCATGTGGAACCCAAGTATGATCAACCATGTGAACGGGAGACGTGTTCAAATATGTCTCAGTTTTCCTCCCCTGGTACTCGGGTGCAACATTCCAGACGCTTTACTAACACTCTCCCCACTTGGAGAGTCAGCGCCTTTAACCTCCTGTTTGGCCCAGTTTGCAATTTCTGCGGAAGATGAACAGAAATAGCGAGAACCAATGAGAGACTAGCTGTAGGTGTCTGGACGGGCAAATTTAACTCTCATTTCCCACCAGGAAGAGGAAATAACCAAAGGCTCAGCGTGCCGTACCGGAACCAGATTAGGGCCTGAAGCCATCCTGCGGTGTTGCGGCCAGGTCACAAGAAAGCGAGTTGAAGAAAGGAGCTCTGGGGCACTGTAATTCACAAACCTGCAGAGTTATAAATGACAGCTCTCGTCCAAAAATAGACTGAAGTAAGGCTGCCAAGAGGACTTGAATGCGGGGCAGAATTGCAGGAAACCGATTTCAGGAGGTAGACTGGAATTGCATTGAAAGCATAGGAAAAGAGGCAGAACGTCCACAATGATGCACTTGGCCAAAAAGGGCGTATGCGTTTTTTCCTGAATATATTCAGGAAAAAACGCATACGCCCTTTTTGGCCAACCAAGCAAGCTTGCAAAGGAAATCTGCACTACAATGAAGTCTCACTTCCCCCCGGTCAAAAGGGCCATCTGAAAAAATTGTAAAATCCAGAAAGGCAGGACAGGCCATGGAGAACTGGGAGCCTTGTTATGCTGATGGGCGGGATGTAAATTGCCAACAACCACTCGGGAGAAGTGTATGGTGTTTCCTGAAACATCTAAAAAACAAAGCAACAGAACCTAGGGCACTTCCACTTATGGTCCTATAGCTTAGGGAAATTAAAATCAAAAAGACACAGCCACCCCAAAGTTTGGAACGGCTCTGTTTACAAGAACCTCGTTTACAGTACAAGTTCAACATCGCAGAAAGTGAAAAATGGAAAGAAGTTGTGGTATTTACTTACAAAGCAATATCACTCAGCAATGAAATCTGTGTCATCAGGCCCTTAGCAGCACAATGAGTGGATTCAGGTATGATGATTCTAACTGAAGTAAGTCACACAGAAAAAGAAACATCATAAGATATCAGTAATACACGGAATGGAAACTTGGCTACACAGGAACTGAATTACAGAAAAGAACAGGGTCTCAAATTTAGAAAACCAACTTATGCTTGCTTAAGGGTAAAGGTGAGTTGGGGTGCTGCATAAAACCAGAGATTGAAATGAGCACAGATAAAGTTCCTTAAGTCACATATGGAATAGACAAGAGCTACTCCTTGCTCAACGAAATGGACTCAACACCGCATATTAAACGCCTAAGAATGTACCTGACTAGTAAGTATCGTAAAACCTATGGATTGCTATGTCTCCAAAAGAGAATCAAGCATGTGTACAGGGGCATAAACGCAGCAGTGATAGGATTGGAGAGGTTCGGTGAGCAAATGAAGACCCTTTGAAGTCATATTGCATGGTACCCATTCCAGGGGTTTCAAATACCCAGGTTTAAGGTATTCTTCCTTCAGCTAAAACATGCATGTGGAACCTAGAGTATGATCAACCATGTGATCGGGAGACGTGTTCAAATATGTCTCAGTTTTCCTCCCCTGGTACTCGGGTGCAACATTCCAGACGCTTTACTAACACTCTCCCCACTTGGAGAGTCAGCGCCTTTAACCTCCTGTTTGGCCCAGTTTGCAATTTCTGCGGAAGATGAACAGGAATAGCGAGAACAAATGAGAGGCTAGCTGGAGGTGTCTGGACGGGCAAATTTAACTCTCATTTCCCACCAGGAAGAGGAAATAACCAAAGGCTCAGCGTGCCGTACCGGAACCAGATTAGGGCCTGAAGCCATCCTGCGGTGTTGCGGCCAGCTCAAAAGAAAGCGAGTTGAAGAAAGGAGCTCAGGGGCACTGTAATTCACAAACCTGCAGAGTTATAAATGACAGCTATCGTCCAAAAATAGACTGAAGTAAGGCTGCCAAGAGGACTTGAAAGCGGGGCAGAATTGCAGGAAACCGATTTCAGGAGGTAGACTGGAATTGCATTGAAAGCATAGGAAAAGAGGCAGAACGTCCACAATGATGCACTTGGCCAAAAAGGGCGTATGCGTTTTTTCCTGAATATATTCAGGAAAAAACGCATACGCCCTTTTTGGCCAACCAAGCAAGCTTGCAAAGGAAATCTGCACTACAATGAAGTCTCACTTCCCCCCGGTCAAAAGGGCCATCTGAAAAAAGTGTAAAATCCAGAAAGGCAGGACAGGCCATGGAGAACTGGGAGCCTTGTTATGCTGATGGGCGGGATGTAAATTGCCAACAGACACTCGGGAGAAGTGTATGGTGTTTCCTGAAACATCTAAAAAACAAAGCAACAGAGCCTAGGGCACTGCCACTTATGGTCTTATAGCTTAGGGAAATTAAAATCAAAAAGACACAGCCACCCCAAAGTTTGGGACGCCTCTGTTTACAAGAACCTCGTTTACAGTACAAGTTCAACATCGCAGAAAGTGAAAAATGGATAAAGAAGTTGTGGTATTTACTTACAAAGCAATATCACTCAGCAATGAAATCTATGTCATCAGGCCCTTAGCATCACAATGAGTGGATTCAGGTATGATGATTCTAACTGAAATAAGTCACACAGAAAAAGAAACATCATAAGATATCAGTAATACACGGAATGTAAACTTGGCTACTCAGGAACTGAATTACAGAACAGAACAGGGTCTCAAATTTAGAAAACCAACTTATGCTTGCTTAAGGGTAAAGGTGAGTTGGGGTGCTGCATAAAACCAGAGATTGAAATGAGCACAGATAAAGTTCCTTAAGTCAAATATGGAATAGACAAGAGCTACTCCTTGCTCAACGAAATGGACTCAACACCGCATATTAAACGCCTAAGAATGTACCTGACTAGTAAGTATCGTAAAACCTATGGATTGCTATGTCTCCAAAAGAGAATCAAGCATGTGTACAGGGGCATAAACGCAGCAGTGATAGGATTGGAGAGGTTCGGTGAGCAAATGAAGACCCTTTGAAGTCATATTGCATGGTACCCATTCCACGGGTCTCAACTCTCCAGGTTTAAGGTATTCTTCCTTCAGCTAAAACATGCATGTGGAACCCAAGTATGATCAACCATGTGAACGGGAGACGTGTTCAAATATGTCTCAGTTTTCCTCCCCTGGTACTCGGGTGCAACATTCCAGACGCTTTACTAACACTCTCCCCACTTGGAGAGTCAGCGCCTTTAACCTCCTGTTTGGCCCAGTTTGCAATTTCTGCGGAAGATGAACAGGAATAGCGAGAACCAATGAGAGGCTAGCTGGAGGTGTCTGGACGGGCAAATTTAACTCTCATTTCCCAACAGGAAGAGGAAATAACCAAAGGCTCAGCGTGCCGTACCGGAACCAGATTAGGGCCTGAAGCCATCCTGCGGTGTTGCGGCCAGCTCAAAAGAAAGCGAGTTGAAGAAAGGAGCTCAGGGGCACTGTAATTCACAAACCTGCAGAGTTATAAATGACAGCTATCGTCCAAAAATAGACTGAAGTAAGGCTGCCAAGAGGACTTGAAAGCGGGGCAGAATTGCAGGAAACCGATTTCAGGAGGTAGACTGAAATTGCATTGAAAGCATAGGAAAAGAGGCAGAACGTCCACAATGATGCACTTGGCCAAAAAGGGCGTATGCGTTTTTTCCTGAATATATTCAGGAAAAAACGCATACGCCCTTTTTGGCCAACCAAGCAAGCTTGCAAAGGAAATCTGCACTACAATGAAGTCTCACTTCCCCCCGGTCAAAAGGGCCATCTGAAAAAAGTGTAAAATCCAGAAAGGCAGGACAGGCCATGGAGAACTGGGAGCCTTGTTATTCTGATGGGCGGGATGTAAATTGCCAACAACCACTCGGGAGAAGTGTATGGTGTTTCCTGAAACATCTAAAAAACAAAGCAACAGAGCCTAGGGCACTGCCACTTATGGTCCTATAGCTTAGGGAAATTAAAATCAAAAAGACACAGCCACCCCAAAGTTTGGGACGCCTCTGTTTACAAGAACCTCGTTTACAGTACAAGTTCAACATCGCAGAAAGTGAAAAATGGATAAAGAAGTTGTGGTATTTACTTACAAAGCAATATCACTCAGCAATGAAATCTATGTCATCAGGCCCTTAGCATCACAATGAGTGGATTCAGGTATGATGCTTCTAACTGAAATAAGTCACACAGAAAAAGAAACATCATAAGATATCTGTAATACACGGAATGTAAACTTGGCTACACAGGAACTGAATTACAGAACAGAACAGGGTCTCAAATTTAGAAAACAAACTTATGCTTGCTTAAGGGGAAAGGTGAGTTGGGGTGCTGCATAAAACCAGAGATTGAAATGAGCACAGATAAAGTTCCTTAAGTCAAATATGGAATAGACAAGAGCTACTCCTTGCTCAACGAAATGGACTCAACACCGCATATTAAACGCCTAAGAATGTACCTGACTAGTAAGTATCGTAAAACCTATGGATTGCTATGTCTCCAAAAGAGAATCAAGCATGTGTACAGGGGCATAAACGCAGCAGTGATAGGATTGGAGAGGTTCGGTGAGCAAATGAAGACCCTTTGAAGTCATATTGCATGGTACCCATTCCACGGGTCTCAACTCTCCAGGTTTAAGGTATTCTTCCTTCAGCTAAAACATGCATGTGGAACCCAAGTATGATCAACCATGTGAACGGGAGACGTGTTCAAATATGTCTCAGTTTTCCTCCCCTGGTACTCGGGTGCAACATTCCAGACGCTTTACTAACACTCTCCCCACTTGGAGAGTCAGCGCCTTTAACCTCCTGTTTGGCCCAGTTTGCAATTTCTGCGGAAGATGAACAGGAATAGCGAGAACCAATGAGAGGCTAGCTGGAGGTGTCTGGACGGGCAAATTTAACTCTCATTTCCCACCAGGAAGAGGAAATAACCAAAGGCTCAGCGTGCCGTACCGGAACCAGATTAGGGCCTGAAGCCATCCTGCGGTGTTGCGGCCAGCTCAAAAGAAAGCGAGTTGAAGAAAGGAGCTCAGGGGCACTGTAATTCACAAACCTGCAGAGTTATAAATGACAGCTATCGTCCAAAAATAGACTGAAGTAAGGCTGCCAAGAGGACTTGAAAGCGGGGCAGAATTGCAGGAAACCAATTTCAGGAGGTAGACTGGAATTGCATTGAAAGCATAGGAAAAGAGGCAGAACGTCCACAATGATGCACTTGGCCAAAAAGGGCGTATGCGTTTTTTCCTGAATATATTCAGGAAAAAACGCATACGCCCTTTTTGGCCAACCAAGCAAGCTTGCAAAGGAAATCTGCACTACAATGAAGTCTCACTTCCCCCCGGTCAAAAGGGCCATCTGAAAAAAGTGTAAAATCCAGAAAGGCAGGACAGGCCATGGAGAACTGGGAGCCTTGTTATGCTGATGGGCGGGATGTAAATTGCCAACAGACACTCGGGAGAAGTGTATGGTGTTTCCTGAAACATCTAAAAAACAAAGCAACAGAGCCTAGGGCACTGCCACTTATGGTCTTATAGCTTAGGGAAATTAAAATCAAAAAGACACAGCCACCCCAAAGTCTGGGACGCCTCTGTTTACAAGAACCTCGTTTACAGTACAAGTTCAACATCGCAGAAAGTGAAAAATGGATAAAGAAGTTGTGGTATTTACTTACAAAGCAATATCACTCAGCAATGAAATCTATGTCATCAGGCCCTTAGCATCACAATGAGTGGATTCAGGTATGATGATTCTAACTGAAATAAGTCACACAGAAAAAGAAACATCATAAGATATCAGTAATACACGGAATGTAAACTTGGCTACACAGGAACTGAATTACAGAACAGAACAGGGTCTCAAATTTAGAAAACAAACTTATGCTTGCTTAAGGGTAAAGGTGAGTTGGGGTGCTGCATAAAACCAGAGATTGAAATGAGCACAGATAAAGTTCCTTAAGTCAAATATGGAATAGACAAGAGCTACTCCTTGCTCAACGAAATGGACTCAACACCGCATATTAAACGCCTAAGAATGTACCTGACTAGTAAGTATCGTAAAACCTATGGATTGCTATGTCTCCAAAAGAGAATCAAGCATGTGTACAGGGGCATAAACGCAGCAGTGATAGGATTGGAGAGGTTCGGTGAGCAAATGAAGACCCTTTGAAGTCATATTTCATGGTACCCATTCCACGGGTCTCAACTCTCCAGGTTTAAGGTATTCTTCCTTCAGCTAAAACATGCATGTGGAACCCAAGTATGATCAACCATGTGAACGGGAGACGTGTTCAAATATGTCTCAGTTTTCCTCCCCTGGTACTCGGGTGCAACATTCCAGACGCTTTACTAACACTCTCCCCACTTGGAGAGTCAGCGCCTTTAACCTCCTGTTTGGCCCAGTTTGCAATTTCTGCGGAAGATGAACAGGAATAGCGAGAACAAATGAGAGGCTAGCTGGAGGTGTCTGGACGGGCAAATTTAACTCTCATTTCCCACCAGGAAGAGGAAATAACCAAAGGCTCAGCGTGCCGTACCGGAACCAGATTAGGGCCTGAAGCCATCCTGCGGTGTTGCGGCCAGGTCACAGGAAAGCGAGTTGAAGAAAGGAGCTCAGGGGCACTGTAATTCACAAACCTGCAGAGTTATAAATGACAGCTATCGTCCAAAAATAGACTGAAGTAAGGCTGCCAAGAGGACTTGAAAGCGGGGCAGAATTGCAGGAAACCGATTTCAGGAGGTAGACTGGAATTGCATTGAAAGCATAGGAAAAGAGGCAGAACGTCCACAATGATGCACTTGGCCAAAAAGGGCGTATGCGTTTTTTCCTGAATATATTCAGGAAAAAACGCATACGCCCTTTTTGGCCAACCAAGCAAGCTTGCAAAGGAAATCTGCACTACAATGAAGTCTCACTTCCCCCCGGTCAAAAGGGCCATCTGAAAAAAGTGTAAAATCCAGAAAGGCAGGACAGGCCATGGAGAACTGGGAGCCTTGTTATGCTGATGGGCGGGATGTAAATTGCCAACAGACACTCGGGAGAAGTGTATGGTGTTTCCTGAAACATCTAAAAAACAAAGCAACAGAGCCTAGGGCACTGCCACTTATGGTCTTATAGCTTAGGGAAATTAAAATCAAAAAGACACAGCCACCCCAAAGTTTGGGACGCCTCTGTTTACAAGAACCTCGTTTACAGTACAAGTTCAACATCGCAGAAAGTGAAAAATGGATAAAGAAGTTGTGGTATTTACTTACAAAGCAATATCACTCAGCAATGAAATCTATGTCATCAGGCCCTTAGCATCACAATGAGTGGATTCAGGTATGATGATTCTAACTGAAATAAGTCACACAGAAAAAGAAACATCATAAGATATCAGTAATACACGGAATGTAAACTTGGCTACACAGGAACTGAATTACAGAACAGAACAGGGTCTCAAATTTAGAAAACCAACTTATGCTTGCTTAAGGGTAAAGGTGAGTTGGGGTGCTGCATAAAACCAGAGATTGAAATGAGCACAGATAAAGTTCCTTAAGTCAAATATGGAATAGACAAGAGCTACTCCTTGCTCAACGAAATGGACTCAACACCGCATATTAAACGCCTAAGAATGTACCTGACTAGTAAGTATCTTAAAACCTATGGATTGCTATGTCTCCGAAAGAGAATCAAGCATGTGTACAGGGGCATAAACGCAGCAGTGATAGGATTGGAGAGGTTCGGTGAGCAAATGAAGACCCTTTGAAGTCATATTGCATGGTACCCATTCCACGGGTCTCAACTCTCCAGGTTTAAGGTATTCTTCCTTCAGCTAAAACATGCATGTGGAACCCAAGTATGATCAACCATGTGAACGGGAGACGTGTTCAAATATGTCTCAGTTTTCCTCCTCTGGTACTCGGGTGCAACATTCCAGACGCTTTACTAACACTCTCCTCACTTGGAGAGTCAGCGCCTTTAACCTACTGTTTGGCCCAGTTTGCAATTTCTGCGGAAGATGAACAGGAATAAAAAACGCATACGCCCTTTTTGGCCAACCAAGCAAGCTTGCAAAGGAAATCTGCACTACAATGAAGTCTCACTTCCCCCCGGTCAAAAGGGCCATCTGAAAAAAGTGTAAAATCCAGAAAGGCAGGACAGGCCATGGAGAACTGGGAGCCTTGTTATGCTGATGGGCGGGATGTAAATTGCCAACAGACACTCGGGAGAAGTGTATGGTGTTTCCTGAAACATCTAAAAAACAAAGCAACAGAACCTAGGGCACTTCCACTTATGGTCCTATAGCTTAGGGAAATTAAAATCAAAAAGACACAGCCACCCCAAAGTTTGGGACGCCTCTGTTTACAAGAACCTCGTTTACAGTACAAGTTCAACATCGCAGAAAGTGAAAAATGGATAAAGAAGTTGTGGTATTCACTTACAAAGCAATATCACTCAGCAATGAAATCTGTGTCATCAGGCCCTTAGCAGCACAATGAGTGGATTCAGGTATGATGATTCTAACTGAAGTAAGTCACACAGAAAAAGAAACATCATAAGATATCAGTAATACACGGAATGTAAACTTGGCTACACAGGAACTGAATTACAGAACAGAACAGGGTCTCAAATTTAGAAAACCAACTATGCTTGCTTAAGGGTAAAGGTGAGTTGGGGTGCTGCATAAAACCAGAGATTGAAATGAGCACAGATAAAGTTCCTTAAGTCAAATATGGAATAGACAAGAGCTACTCCTTGCTCAACGAAATGGACTCAACACCGCATATTAAACGCCTAAGAATGTGCCTGACTAGTAAGTATCTTAAAACCTATGGATTGCTTTGTCTCCGAAAGAGAATCAAGCATGTGTACAGGGGCATAAACGCAGCAGTGATAGGATTGGAGAGGTTCGGTGAGCAAATGAAGACCCTTTGAAGTCATATTGCATGGTACCCATTCCACGGGTCTCAACTCTCCAGGTTTAAGATATTCTTCCTTCAGCTAAAACATGCATGTGGAACCCAAGTATGATCAACCATGTGAACGGGAGACGTGTTCAAATATGTCTCAGTTTTCCTCCCCTGGTACTCGGGTGCAACATTCCAGACGCTTTACTAACACTCTCCCCACTTGGAGAGTCAGCGCCTTTAACCTCCTGTTTGGCCCAGTTTGCAATTTCTGCGGAAGATGAACAGGAATAGCGAGAACCAATGAGAGACTAGCTGGAGGTGTCTGGACGGGCAAATTTAACTCTCATTTCCCACCAGGAAGAGGAAATAACCAAAGGCTCAGCGTGCCGTGCCGGAACCAGATTAGGGCCTGAAGCCATCCTGCGGTGTTGCGGCCAGGTCACAAGAAAGCAAGTTGAAGAAAGGAGCTCAGGGGCACTGTAATTCTCAAACCTGCAGAGTTATAAATGACAGCTATCGTCCAAAAATAGACTGAAGTAAGGCTACCAAGAGGACTTGAAAGCGGGGCAGAATTGCAGGAAACCGATTTCAGGAGGTAGACTGGAATTGCATTGAAAGCATAGGAAAAGAGGCAGAACGTCCACAATGATGCACTTGGCCAAAAAGGGCGTATGCGTTTTTTCCTGAATATATTCAGGAAAAAACGCATACGCCCTTTTTGGCCAACCAAGCAAGCTTGCAAAGGAAATCTGCACTACAATGAAGTCTCACTTCCCACCGGTCAAAAGGGCCATCTGAAAAAAGTGTAAAATCCGGAAAGGCAGGACAGGCCATGGAGAACTGGGAGCCTTGTTATGCTGATGGGCGGGATGTAAATTGCCAACAACCACTCGGGAGAAGTGTATGGTGTTTCCTGAAACATCTAAAAAACAAAGCAACAGAACCTAGGGCACTTCCACTTATGGTCCTATAGCTTAGGGAAATTAAAATCAAAAAGACACAGCCACCCCAAAGTTTGGAACGGCTCTGTTTACAAGAACCTCGTTTACAGTACAAGTTCAACAGCGCAGAAAGTGAAAAATGGATAAAGAAGTTGTGGTATTTACTTACAAAGCAATATCACTCAGCAATGAAATCTGTGTCATCAGGCCCTTAGCAGCACAATGAGTGGATTCAGGTATGATGATTCTAACTGAAATAAGTCACACAGAAAAAGAAACATCATAAGATATCAGTAATACACGGAATGTAATCTTGGCTACACAGGAACTGAATTACAGAACAGAACAGGGTCTCAAATTTAGAAAACCAACTTATTCTTGCTTAAGGGTAAAGGTGAGTTAGGGTGCAGCATAAAACCAGAGACTGAAATGAGCACAGATAAAGTTCCTTAAGCCAAATATGGAATAGACAAGAGCTACTCCTTGCTCAACGAAATGGACTCAACACCGCATATTAAACGCCTAAGAATGTACCTGACTAGTAAGTATCTTAAAACCTATGGATTGCTATGTCTCCGAAAGAGAATCAAGCATGTGTACAGGGGCATAAACGCAGCAGTGATAGGATTGGAGAGGTTCGGTGAGCAAATGAAGACCCTTTGAAGTCATATTGCATGGTACCCATTACACGGGTCTTAACTCTCCAGGTTTAAGGTATTCTTCCTTCAGCTAAAACATGCATGTGCAACCCAAGTATGATCAACCATGTGAACGGGAGACGTGTTCAAATATGTCTCAGTTTTCCTCCCCTGGTACTCGGGTGCAACATTCCAGACGCTTTACTAACACTCTCCCCACTTGGAGAGTCAGCGCCTTTAACCTCCTGTTTGGCCCAGTTTGCAATTTCTGCGGAAGATGAACAGGAATAGCGAGAACCAATGAGAGACTAGCTGGAGGTGTCTGGACGGGCAAATTTAACTCTCATTTCCCACCAGGAAGAGGATATAACCGAAGGCTCAGCGTGCCGTGCCGGAACCAGATTAGGGCCTGAAGCCATCCTGCGGTGTTGCGGCCAGGTCACAAGAAAGCAAGTTGAAGAAAGGAGCTCAGGAGCAGTGTAATTCTCAAACCTGCAGAGTTATAAATGACAGCTATCGTCCAAAAATAGACTGAAGTAAGGCTGCCAAGAGGACTTGAAAGCGGGGCAGAATTGCAGGAAACCGATTTCAGGAGGTAGACTGGAATTGCATTGAAAGCATAGGAAAAGAGGCAGAACGTCCACAATGATGCACTTGGCCAAAAAGGGCGTATGCGTTTTTTCCTGAATATATTCAGGAAAAAACGCATACGCCCTTTTTGGCCAACCAAGCAAGCTTGCAAAGGAAATCTGCACTACAATGAAGTCTCACTTCCCCCCGGTAAAAAGGGCCATCTGAAAAAAGTGTAAAATCCAGAAATGCAGGACAGGCCATGGAGAACTGGGAGCCTTGTTATGCTGATGGGCGGGATGTAAATTGCCAACAGACACTCGGGAGAAGTGTATGGTGTTTCCTGAAACATCTAAAAAACAAAGCAACAGAGCCTAGGGCACTGCCACTTATGGTCTTATAGCTTAGGGAAATTAAAATCAAAAAGACACAGCCACCCCAAAGTTTGGGACGCCTCTGTTTACAAGAACCTCGTTTACAGTACAAGTTCAACATCGCAGAAAGTGAAAAATGGATAAAGAAGTTGTGGTATTTACTTACAAAGCAATATCACTCAGCAATGAAATCTATGTCATCAGGCCCTTAGCATCACAATGAGTGGATTCAGGTATGATGATTCTAACTGAAATAAGTCACACAGAAAAAGAAACATCATAAGATATCAGTAATACACGGAATGTAAACTTGGCTACACAGGAACTGAATTACAGAACAGAACAGGGTCTCAAATTTAGAAAACCAACTTATGCTTGCTTAAGGGGAAAGGTGAGTTGGGGTGCTGCATAAAACCAGAGATTGAAATGAGCACAGATAATGTTCCTTAAGTAAAATATGGAATAGACAAGAGCCACTCCTTGCTCAACGAAATGGACTCAACACCGCATATTAAACGCCTAAGAATGTACCTGACTAGTAAGTATCGTAAAACCTATGGATTGCTATGTCTCCGAAAGAGAATCAAGCATGTGTACAGGGGCATAAACGCAGCAGTGATAGGATTGGAGAGGTTCGGTGAGCAAATGAAGACCCTTTGAAGTCATATTGCATGGTACCCATTCCACGGGTCTCAACTCTCCAGGTTTAAGGTATTCTTCCTTCAGCTAAAACATGCATGTGGAACCCAAGTATGATCAACCATGTGAACGGGAGACGTGTTCAAATATGTCTCAGTTTTCCTCCCCTGGTACTCGGGTGCAACATTCCAGACGCTTTACTAACACTCTCCCCACTTGGAGAGTCAGCGCCTTTAACCTCCTGTTTGGCCCAGTTTGCAATTTCTGCGGAAGATGAACAGGAATAGCGAGAACCAATGAGAGACTAGCTGCAGGTGTCTGGACGGGCAAATTTAACTCTCATTTCCCACCAGGAAGAGGAAATAACCAAAGGCTCAGCGTGCCGTGCCGGAACCAGATTAGGGCCTGAAGCCATCCTGCGGTGTTGCGGCCAGGTCACAAGAAAGCAAGTTGAAGAAAGGAGCTCAGGGGCACTGTAATTCTCAAACCTGCAGAGTTATAAATAACAGCTATCATCCAAAAATAGACTGAAGTAAGGCTGCCAAGAGGACTTGAAAGCGGGGCAGAATTGCAGGAAATCAATTTCAGGAGGTAGACTGGAATTGCATTGAAAGCATAGGAAAAGAGGCAGAACGTCCACAATGATGCACTTGGCCAAAAAGGGCGTATGCGTTTTTTCCTGAATATATTCAGGAAAAAACGCATACGCCCTTTTTGGCCAACCAAGCAAGCTTGCAAAGGAAATCTGCACTACAATGAAGTCTCACTTCCCCCCGGTCAAAAGGGCCATCTGAAAACAGTGTAAAATCCAGAAAGGCAGGACAGGCCATGGAGAACTGGGAGCCTTGTTATGCTGATGGGCGGGATGTAAATTGCCAACAACCACTCTGGAGAAGTGTATGGTGTTTCCTGAAACATCTAAAAAACAAAGCAACAGAACCTAGGGCACTTCCACTTATGGTCCTATAGCTTAGGGAAATTAAAATCAAAAAGACACAGCCACCCCAAAGTTTGGAACGGCTCTGTTTACAAGAACCTCGTTTACAGTACAAGTTCAACATCGCAGAAAGTGAAAAATGGATAAAGAAGTTGTGGTATTCACTTACAAAGCAATATCACTCAGCAATGAAATCTATGTCATCAGGCCCTTAGCAGCACAATGAGTGGATTCAGGTATGATGATTCTAACTGAAATAAGTCACACAGAAAAAGAAACATCATAAGATATCAGTAATACACGGAATGTAAACTTGGCTACACAGGAACTGAATTACAGAACAGAACAGGGTCTCAAATTTAGAAAACCAACTTATGCTTGCTTAAGGGTAAAGGTGAGTTGGGGTGCTGCATAAACCAGAGATTGAAATGAGCACAGATAAAGTTCCTTAAGTCAAATATGGAATAGACAAGAGCTACTCCTTGCTCAACGAAATGGACTCAACACCGCATATTAAACGCCTAAGAATGTACCTGACTAGTAAGTATCTTAAAACCTATGGATTGCTATGTCTCCGAAAGAGAATCAAGCATGTGTACAGGGGCATAAACGCAGCAGTGATAGGATTGGAGAGGTTCGGTGAGCAAATGAAGACCCTTTGAAGTCATATTGCATGGTACCCATTCCACGGGTCTCAACTCTCCAGGTTTAAGGTATTCTTCCTTCAGCTAAAACATGCATGTGGAACCCAAGTATGATCAACCATGTGAACGGGAGACGTGTTCAAATATGTCTCAGTTTTCCTCCCCTGGTACTCGGGTGCAACATTCCAGACGCTTTACTAACACTCTCCCCACTTGGAGAGTCAGCGCCTTTAACCTCCTGTTTGGCCCAGTTTGCAATTTCTGCGGAAGATGAACAGGAATAGCGAGAACCAATGAGAGACTAGCTGGAGGTGTCTGGACGGGCAAATTTAACTCTCATTTCCCACCAGGAAGAGGAAATAACCAAAGGCTCAGCGTGCCGTGCCGGAACCAGATTAGGGCCTGAAGCCATCCTGCGGTGTTGCGGCCAGGTCACAAGAAAGCGAGTTGAAGAAAGGAGCTCAGGGGCACTGTAATTCACAAACCTGCAGAGTTATAAATGACAGCTATCGTCCAAAAATAGACTGAAGTAAGGCTGCCAAGAGGACTTGAAAGCGGGGCAGAATTGCAGGAAACCGATTTCAGGAGGTAGACTGGAATTGCATTGAAAGCATAGGAAAAGAGGCAGAACGTCCACAATGATGCACTTGGCCAAAAAGGGCGTATGCGTTTTTTCCTGAATATATTCAGGAAAAAACGCATACGCCCTTTTTGGCCAACCAAGCAAGCTTGCAAATGAAATCTGCACTACAATGAAGTCTCACTTCCCACCGGTCAAAAGGGCCATCTGAAAAAAGTGTAAAATCCAGAAAGGCAGGACAGGCCATGGAGAACTTGGTGCCTTGTTATGCTGATGGGCGGGATGTAAATTGCCAACAACCACTCGGGAGAAGTGTATGGTGTTTCCTGAAACATCTAAAAAACAAAGCAACAGAACCTAGGGCACTTCCACTTATGGTCCTATAGCTTAGGGAAATTAAAATCAAAAAGACACAGCCACCCCAAAGTTTGGAACGGCTCTGTTTACAAGAACCTCGTTTACAGTACAAGTTCAACATCGCAGAAAGTGAAAAATGGATAAAGAAGTTGTGGTATTTACTTACAAAGCAATATCACTCAGCAATGAAATCTGTGTCATCAGTCCCTTAGCAGCACAATGAGTGGATTCAGGTATGATGATTCTAACTGAAGTAAGTCACACAGAAAAAGAAACATCATAAGATATCAGTAATACACGGAACGTAAACTTGGCTACACAGGAACTGAATTACAGAACAGAACAGGGTCTCAAATTTAGAAAACCAACTATGCTTGCTTAAGGGTAAAGGTGAGTTGGGGTGCTGCATAAAACCAGAGATTGAAATGAGCACAGATAAAGTTCCTTAAGTCAAATATGGAATAGACAAGAGCTACTCCTTGCTCAACGAAATGGACTCAACACCGCATATTAAACGCCTAAGAATGTGCCTGACTAGTAAGTATCTTAAAACCTATGGATTGCTATGTCTCCGAAAGAGAATCAAGCATGTGTACAGGGGCATAAACGCAGCAGTGATAGGATTGGAGAGGTTCGGTGAGCAAATGAAGACCCTTTGAAGTCATATTGCATGGTACCCATTACACGGGTCTTAACTCTCCAGGTTTAAGGTATTCTTCCTTCAGCTAAAACATGCATGTGGAACCCAAGTATGATCAACCATGTGAACGGGAGACGTGTTCAAATATGTCTCAGTTTTCCTCCCCTGGTACTCGGGTGCAACATTCCAGACGCTTTACTAACACTCTCCCCACTTGGAGAGTCAGCGCCTTTAACCTCCTGTTTGGCCCACTTTGCAATTTCTGCGGAAGATGAACAGGAATAGCGAGAACCAATGAGAGACTAGCTGGAGATGTCTGGACGGGCAAATTTAACTCTCATTTCCCACCAGGAAGAGGAAATAACCGAAGGCTCAGCGTGCCGTGCCGGAACCAGATTAGGGCCTGAAGCCATCCTGCGGTGTTGCGGCCAGGTCACAAGAAAGCGAGTTGAAGAAAGGAGCTCAGGAACACTGTAATTCTCAAACCTGCAGAGTTATAAATGACAGCTATCGTCCAAAAATAGACTGAAGTAAGGCTGCCAAGAGGACTTGAAAGCGGGGCAGAATTGCAGGAAACCGATTTCAGGAGGTAGACTGGAATTGCATTGAAAGCATAGGAAAAGAGGCAGAACGTCCACAATGATGCACTTGGCCAAAAAGGGCGTATGCGTTTTTTCCTGAATATATTCAGGAAAAAACGCATACGCCCTTTTTGGCCAACCAAGCAAGCTTGCAAAGGAAATCTGCACTACAATGAAGTCTCACATCCCCCCGGTCAAAAGGGCCATCTGAAAACAGTGTAAAATCAAGAAAGGCAGGACAGGCCATGGAGAACTGGGAGCCTTGTTATGCTGATGGGTGGGATGTAAATTGCCAACAACCACTCGGGAGAAGTGTATGGTGTTTCCTGAAACATCTAAAAAACAAAGCAACAGAACCTAGGGCACTTCCACTTATGGTCCTATAGCTTAGGGAAATTAAAATCAAAAAGACACAGCCACCCCAAAGTTTGGAACGGCTCTGTTTACAAGAACCTCGTTTACAGTACAAGTTCAACATCGCAGAAAGTGAAAAATGGATAAAGAAGTTGTGGTATTTACTTACAAAGCAATATCACTCAGCAATGAAATCTATGTCATCAGGCCCTTAGCATCACAATGAGTGGATTCAGGTATGATGATTCTAACTGAAATAAGTCACACAGAAAAAGAAACATCATAAGATATCAGTAATACACGGAATGTAAACTTGGCTACACAGGAACTGAATTACAGAACAGAACAGGGTCTCAAATTTAGAATACCAACTTATGCTTGCTTAAGGGTAAAGGTGAGTTGGGGTGCTGCATAAAACCAGAGATTGAAATGAGCACAGATAAAGTTCCTTAAGTCAAATATGGAATAGACAAGAGCTACTCCTTGCTCAACGAAATGGACTCAACACCGCATATTAAACGCCTAAGAATGTACCTGACTAGTAAGTATCGTAAAACCTATGGATTGCTATGTCTCCAAAAGAGAATCAAGCATGTGTACAGGGGCATAAACGCAGCAGTGATAGGATTGGAGTGGTTCGGTGAGCAAATGAAGACCCTTTGAAGTCATATTGCATGGTACCCATTCCACGGGTCTCAACTCTCCAGGTTTAAGGTATTCTTCCTTCAGCTAAAACATGCATGTGGAACCCAAGCATGATCAACCATGTGAACGGGAGACGTGTTCAAATATGTCTCAGTTTTCCTCCCCTGGTACTCGGGTGCAACATTCCAGACGCTTTACTAACACTCTCCCCACTTGGAGAGTCAGCGCCTTTAACCTCCTGTTTGGCCCAGTTTGCAATTTCTGCGGAAGATGAACAGGAATAGCGAGAACCAATGAGAGGCTAGCTGGAGGTGTCTGGACGGGCAAATTTAACTCTCATTTCCCACCAGGAAGAGGAATTAACCAAAGGCTCAGCGTGCCGTGCCGGAACCAGATTAGGGCCTGAAGCCATCCTGCGGTGTTGTGGCCAGGTCACAAGAAAGCGAGTTGAAGAAAGGAGCTCAGGGGCACTGTAATTCACAAACCTGCAGAGTTATAAATGACAGCTATCGTCCAAAAATAGACTGAAGTAAGGCTGCCAAGAGGACTTGAAAGCGGGGCAGAATTGCAGGAAACCGATTTCAGGAGGTAGACTGGAATTGCATTGAAAGCATAGGAAAAGAGGCAGAACGTCCACAATGATGCACTTGGCCAAAAAGGGCGTATGCGTTTTTTCGTGAATATATTCAGGAAAAAACGCATACGCCCTTTTTGGCCAACCAAGCAAGCTTGCAAAGGAAATCTGCACTACAATGAAGTCTCACTTCCCCCCGGTCAAAAGGGCCATCTGAAAAAAGTGTAAAAACCAGAAAGGCAGGACAGGCCATGGAGAACTGGGAGCCTTGTTATGCTGATGGGCGGGATGTAAATTGCCAACAACCACTCCGGAGAAGTGTATGGTGTTTCCTGAAACATCTAAAAAACAAAGCAACAGAGCCTAGTGCACTGCCACTTATGGTCCTATAGCTTAGGGAAATTAAAATCAAAAAGACACAGCCACCCCAAAGTTTGGGACGCCTCTGTTTACAAGAACCTCGTTTACAGTACAAGTTCAACATCGCAGAAAGTGAAAAATGGATAAAGAAGTTGTGGTATTTACTTACAAAGCAATATCACTCAGCAATGAAATCTGTGTCATCAGGCCCTTAGCAGCACAATGAGTGGATTCAGGTATGATGATTCTAACTGAAGTAAGTCACACAGAAAAAGAAACATCATAAGATATCAGTAATACACGGAATGTAAACTTGGCTACACAGGAACTGAATTACAGAACAGAACAGGGTCTCAAATTTAGAAAACCAACTATGCTTGCATAAGGGTAAAGGTGAGTTGGGGTGCTGCATAAAACCAGAGATTGAAATGAGCACAGATAAAGTTCCTTAAGTCAAATATGGAATAGACAAGAGCTACTCCTTGCTCAACGAAATGGACTCAACACCGCATATTAAACGCCTAAGAATGTGCCTGACTAGTAAGTATCTTAAAACCTATGGATTGCTATGTCTCCGAAAGAGAATCAAGCATGTGTACAGGGGCATAAACGCAGCAGTGATAGGATTGGAGAGGTTCGGTGAGCAAATGAAGACCCTTTGAAGTCATATTGCATGGTACCCATTCCACGGGTCTCAACTCTCCAGGTTTAAGGTATTCTTCCTTCAGCTAAAACATGCATGTGGAACCCAAGTATGATCAACCATGTGAACGGGAGACGTGTTCAAATATGTCTCAGTTTTCCTCCCCTGGTACTCGGGTGCAACATTCCAGACGCTTTACTAACACTCTCCCCACTCGGAGAGTCAGCGCCTTTAACCTCCTGTTTGGCCCAGTTTGCAATTTCTGCGGAAGATGAACAGGAATAGCGAGAACCAATGAGAGGCTAGCTGGAGGTGTCTGGACGGGCAAATTTAACTCTCATTTCCCACCAGGAAGAGGAAATAACCAAAGGCTCAGCGTGCCGTACCGGAACCAGATTAGGGCCTGAAGCCATCCTGCGGTGTTGCGGCCAGGTCACAAGAAAGCGAGTTGAAGAAAGGAGCTCAGGGGCACTGTAATTCAAAAACCTGCAGAGTTATAAATGACAGCTATCGTCCAAAAATAGACTGAAGTAAGGCTGCCAAGAGGACTTGAAAGCGGGGCAGAATTGCAGGAAACCGATTTCAGGAGGTAGACTGGAATTGCATTGAAAGCATAGGAAAAGAGGCAGAACGTCCACAATGATGCACTTGGCCAAAAAGGGCGTATGCGTTTTTTCCTGAATATATTCAGGAAAAAACGCATACGCCCTTTTTGGCCAACCAAGCAAGCTTGCAAAGGAAATCTGCACTACAATGAAGTCTCACTTCCCCCCGGTCAAAAGGGCCATCTGAAAAAAGTGTAAAATCCAGAAAGGCAGGACAGGCCATGGAGAACTGGGAGCCTTGTTATGCTGATGGGCGGGATGTAAATTGCCAACAGACACTCGGGAGAAGTGTATGGTGTTTCCTGAAACATCTAAAAAACAAAGCAACAGAACCTAGGGCACTTCCACTTATGGTCCTATAGCTTAGGGAAATTAAAATCAAAAAGACACAGCCACCCCAAAGTTTGGAACGGCTCTGTTTACAAGAACCTCGTTTACAGTACAAGTTCAACATCGCAGAAAGTGAAAAATGGATAAAGAAGTTGTGGTATTTACTTACAAAGCAATATCACTCAGCAATGAAATCTGTGTCATCAGGCCCTTAGCAGCACAATGAGTGGATTCAGGTATGATGATTCTAACTGAAGTAAGTCACACAGAAAAAGAAACATCATAAGATATCAGTAATACACGGAATGTAAACTTGGCTACACAGGAACTGAATTACAGAACAGAACAGGGTCTCAAATTTAGAAAACAAACTATGCTTGCTTAAGGGTAAAGGTGAGTTGGGGTGCTGCATAAAACCAGAGATTGAAATGAGCACAGATAAAGTTCCTTAAGTCAAATATGGAATAGACAAGAGCTACTCCTTGCTCAACGAAATGGACTCAACACCGCATATTAAACGCCTAAGAATGTACCTGACTAGTAAGTATCTTAAAACCTATGGATTGCTATGTCTCCAAAAGAGAATCAAGCATGTGTACAGGGGCATAAACGCAGCAGTGATAGGATTGGAGAGGTTCGGTGAGCAAATGAAGACCCTTTGAAGTCATATTGCATGGTACCCATTCCACGGGTTTCAACTACCCAGGTTTAAGGTATTCTTCCTTCAGCTAAAACATGCATGTGGAACCTAGAGTATGATCAACCATGTTATCGGGAGACGTGTTCAAATATGTCTCAGTTTTCCTCCCCTGGTACTCGGGTGCAACATTCCAGACGCTTTACTAACACTCTCCCCACTTGGAGAGTCAGTCCCTTTAACCTCCTGTTTGGCCCAGTTTGCAATTTCTGCGGAAGATGAACAGGAATAGCGAGAACCAATGAGAGGCTAGCTGGAGGTGTCTGGACGGGCAAATTTAACTCTCATTTCCCACCAGGAAGAGGAATTAACCAAAGGCTCAGCATGCCGGGCCGGATCCAGATTAGGGCCTGAAGCCATCCTGCGGTGTTGCGGCCAGCTCACAAGAAAGCGAGTTGAAGAAAGGAGCTCAGGGGCACTGTAATTCACAAACCTGCAGAGTTATAAATGACAGCTATCGTCCAAAAATAGACTGAAGTAAGGCTGCCAAGAGGACTTGAAAGCGGGGCAGAATTGCAGGAAACCGATTTCAGGAGGTAGACTGGAATTGCATTGAAAGCATAGGAAAAGAGGCAGAACGTCCACAATGATGCACTTGGCCAAAAAGGGCGTATGCGTTTTTTCCTGAATATATTCAGGAAAAAACGCATACGCCCTTTTTGGCCAACCAAGCAAGCTTGCAAAGGAAATCTGCACTACAATGAAGTCTCACTTCCCCCCGGTCAAAAGGGCCATCTGAAAAAAGTGTAAAATCCAGAAAGGCAGGACAGGCCATGGAGAACTGGGAGCCTTGTTATGCTGATGGGCGGGATGTAAATTGCCAACAGACACTCGGGAGAAGTGTATGGTGTTTCCTGAAACATCTAAAAAACAAAGCAACAGAGCCTAGGGCACTGCCACTTATGGTCCTATAGCTTAGGGAAATTAAAATCAAAAAGACACAGCCACCCCAAAGTTTGGGACGCCTCTGTTTACAAGAACCTCGTTTACAGTACAAGTTCAACATCGCAGAAAGTGAAAAATGGATAAAGAAGTTGTGGTATTTACTTACAAAGCAATATCACTCAGCAATGAAATCTATGTCATCAGGCCCTTAGCATCACAATGAGTGGATTCAGGTATGATGATTCTAACTGAAATAAGTCACACAGAAAAAGAAACATCATAAGATATCAGTAATACACGGAATGTAAACTTGGCTACACAGGAACTGAATTACAGAACAGAACAGGGTCTCAAATTTAGAAAACCAACTTATGCTTGCTTAAGGGTAAAGGTGAGTTGGGGTGCTGCATAAAACCAGAGATTGAAATGAGCACAGATAAAGTTCCTTAAGTCAAATATGGAATAGACAAGAGCTACTCCTTGCTCAACGAAATGGACTCAACACCGCATATTAAACGCCTAAGAATGTACCTGACTAGTAAGTATCTTAAAACCTATGGATTGCTATGTCTCCGAAAGAGAATCAAGCATGTGTACAGGGGCATAAACGCAGCAGTGATAGGATTGGAGAGGTTCGGTGAGCAAATGAAGACCCTTTGAAGTCATATTGCATGGTACCCATTACACGGGTCTTAACTCTCCAGGTTTAAGGTATTCTTCCTTCAGCTAAAACATGCATGTGGAACCCAAGTATGATCAACCATGTGAACGGGAGACGTGTTCAAATATGTCTCAGTTTTCCTCCCCTGGTACTCGGGTGCAACATTCCAGACGCTTTACTAACACTCTCCTGACTTGGAGAGTCAGGCCCTTTAAACTCCTGTTTGGCACAGTTTGCAATTTCTGCGGAAGATGAACAGGAATAGCGAGAACCAATGAGAGACTAGCTGGAGGTGTCTGGACGGGCAAATTTAACTCTCATTTCCCACCAGGAAGAGGAATTAACCAAAGGCTCAGCGTGCCGTGCCGGAACCAGATTAGGGCCTGAAGCCATCCTGCGGTGTTGCGGCCAGCTCAAAAGAAAGCGAGTTGAAGAAAGGAGCTCAGGGGCAGTGTAATTCTCAAACCTGCAGAGTTATAAATGACAGCTATCGTCCAAAAATAGACTGAAGTAAGGCTGCCAAGAGGACTTGAAAGCGGGGCAGAATTGCAGGAAACCGATTTCAGGAGGTAGACTGGAATTGCATTGAAAGCATAGGAAAAGAGGCAGAACGTCCACAATGATGCACTTGGCCAAAAAGGGCGTATGCGTTTTTTCCTGAATATATTCAGGAAAAAACGCATACGCCCTTTTTGGCCAACCAAGCAAGCTTGCAAAGGAAATCTGCACTACAATGAAGTCTCACTTCCCCCCGGTCAAAAGGGCCATCTGAAAAAAGTGTAAAATCCAGAAAGGCAGGACAGGCCATGGAGAACTGGGAGCCTTGTTATGCTGATGGGCGGGATGTAAATTCCCAACAGACACTTGGGAGAAGTGTATGGTGTTTCCTGAAACATCTAAAAAACAAAGCAACAGAGCCTAGGGCACTTCCACTTATGGTCCTATACCTTAGGGAAATTAAAATCAAAAAGACACAGCCACCCCAAAGTTTGGGACGCCTCCGTTTACAATAACCTCGATTACCGTACAAGTTCAATATCACAGAAAGTGAAAAATGGATAAAGAACTTGTGGTACTTACGTACAATGCAGTATCACTCAGCAATGAAATCTATGTCATCAGTCCCGTAGCAGCATAATGAGTGGATTCAGGTACGATGATTCTAACTGAAATAAGTCACACAGAAAAAGAAACATCATAAGATATCAGTAATACACGGAATGGAAACTTGGCTACACAGGAACTGAATTACAGAACAGAACAGGGTCTCAAATTTAGAAAAACAACTTATGCTTGCTTAAGGGTAAAGGTGAGTTGGGGTGCTGCATAAAACCAGAGATTGAAATGAGCACAGATAAAGTTCCTTAAGCCAAATATGGAATAGACAAGAGCTACTCCTTGCTCAACGAAATGGACTCAACACCGCATATTAAACGCCTAAGAATGTACCTGACTTGTAAGTATCTTAAAACCTATGGATTGCTATGTCTCCGAAAGAGAATCAAGCATGTGTACAGGGGCATAAACAAAGCAGTGATAGGATTGGAGAGGTTCGGTGAGCAAATGAAGACCCTTTGAAGTCATATTGCATGGTACCCATTCCACGGGTTTCAACTACCCAGGTTTAAGGTATTCTTCCTTCAGCTAAAACATGCATGTGGAACCTAGAGTATGATCAACCATGTGATCGGGAGACGTGTTCAAATATGTCTCAGTTTTCCTTCCCTGCTACTCGCGTGCAACATTCCAGACGCTTTACTAACACTCTCCCCTCTTGGAGAGTCAGTCCCTTTAACCTCCTGTTTGGCCCAGTTTGCAATTTCTGCGGAAGATGAACAGGAATAGCGAGAACCAATGAGAGGCTAGCTGGAGGTGTCTGGACGGGCAAATTTAACTCTCATTTCCCACCAGGAAGAGGAATTAACCAAAGGCTCAGCATGCCGGGCCGGAACCAGATTAGGGCCTGAAGCCATCCTGCGGTGTTGCGGCCAGGTCACAAGAAAGCGAGTTGAAGAAAGGAGCTCAGGGGCACTGTAATTCACAAACCTGCAGAGTTATAAATGACAGCTATCGTCCAAAAATAGACTGAAGTAAGGCTGCCAAGAGGACTTGAAAGCGGGGCAGAATTGCAGGAAACCGATTTCAGGAGGTAGACTGGAATTGCATTGAAAGCATAGGAAAAGAGGCAGAACGTCCACAATGATGCACTTGGCCAAAAAGGGCGTATGCGTTTTTTCCTGAATATATTCAGGAAAAAACGCATACGCCCTTTTTGGCCAACCAAGCAAGCTTGCAAAGGAAATCTGCACTACAATGAAGTCTCACTTCCCCCCGGTCAAAAGGGCCATCTGAAAAAAGTGTAAAATCCAGAAAGGCAGGACAGGCCATGGAGAACTGGGAGCCTTGTTATGCTGATGGGCGGGATGTAAATTCCCAACAGACACTTGGGAGAAGTGTATGGTGTTTCCTGAAACATCTAAAAAACAAAGCAACAGAGCCTAGGGCACTGCCACTTATGGTCCTATACCTTAGGGAAATTAAAATCAAAAAGACACAGCCACCCCAAAGTTTGGGACGCCTCCGTTTACAATAACCTCGATTACCGTACAAGTTCAATATCACAGAAAGTGAAAAATGGATAAAGAACTTGTGGTACTTACGTACAATGCAGTATCACTCAGCAATGAAATCTATGTCATCAGTCCCGTAGCAGCATAATGAGTGGATTCAGGTACGATGATTCTAACTGAAATAAGTCACACAGAAAAAGAAACATCATAAGATATCAGTAATACACGGAATGGAAACTTGGCTACACAGGAACTGAATTACAGAACAGAACAGGGTCTCAAATTTAGAAAAACAACTTATGCTTGCTTAAGGGTAAAGGTGAGTTGGGGTGCTGCATAAAACCAGAGATTGAAATGAGCACAGATAAAGTTCCTTAAGCCAAATATGGAATAGACAAGAGCTACTCCTTGCTCAACGAAATGGACTCAACACCGCATATTAAACGCCTAAGAATGTACCTGACTTGTAAGTATCTTAAAACCTATGGATTGCTATGTCTCCGAAAGAGAATCAAGCATGTGTACAGGGGCATAAACAAAGCAGTGATAGGATTGGAGAGGTTCGGTGAGCAAATGAAGACCCTTTGAAGTCATATTGCATGGTACCCATTCCACGGGTTTCAACTACCCAGGTTTAAGGTATTCTTCCTTCAGCTAAAACATGCATGTGGAACCTAGAGTATGATCAACCATGTGATCGGGAGACGTGTTCAAATATGTCTCAGTTTTCCTTCCCTGCTACTCGCGTGCAACATTCCAGACGCTTTACTAACACTCTCCCCTCTTGGAGAGTCAGTCCCTTTAACCTCCTGTTTGGCCCAGTTTGCAATTTCTGCGGAAGATGAACAGGAATAGCGAGAACCAATGAGAGGCTAGCTGGAGGTGTCTGGACGGGCAAATTTAACTCTCATTTCCCACCAGGAAGAGGAATTAACCAAAGGCTCAGCATGCCGGGCCGGAACCAGATTAGGGCCTGAAGCCATCCTGCGGTGTTGCGGCCAGGTCACAAGAAAGCGAGTTGAAGAAAGGAGCTCAGGGGCACTGTAATTCACAAACCTGCAGAGTTATAAATGACAGCTATCGTCCAAAAATAGACTGAAGTAAGGCTGCCAAGAGGACTTGAAAGCGGGGCAGAATTGCAGGAAACCGATTTCAGGAGGTAGACTGGAATTGCATTGAAAGCATAGGAAAAGAGGCAGAACGTCCACAATGATGCACTTGGCCAAAAAGGGCGTATGCGTTTTTTCCTGAATATATTCAGGAAAAAACGCATACGCCCTTTTTGGCCAACCAAGCAAGCTTGCAAAGGAAATCTGCACTAAAATGAAGTCTCACTTCCCCCCGGTCAAAAGGGCCATCTGAAAAAAGTGTAAAATCCAGAAAGGCAGGACAGGCCATGGAGAACTGGGAGCCTTGTTATGCTGATGGGCGGGATGTAAATTGCCAACAGACACTCGGGAGAAGTGTATGGTGTTTCCTGAAACATCTAAAAAACAAAGCAACACAGCCTAGGGCACTTCCACTTATGGTCCTATAGCTTAGGGAAATTAAAATCAAAAAGACACAGCCACCCCAAAGTTTGGGACGCCTCTGTTTACAAGAACCTCGTTTACAGTACAAGTTCAACATTGCAGAAAGTGAAAAATGGATAAAGAAGTTGTGGTATTTACTTACAAAGCAATATCACTCAGCAATGAAATCTGTGTCATCAGGCCCTTAGCAGCACAATGAGTGGATTCAGGTATGATGATTCTAACTGAAGTAAGTCACACAGAAAAAGAAACATCATAAGATATCAGTAATACACGGAATGTAAACTTGGCTACACAGGAACTGAATTACAGAACAGAACAGGGTCTCAAATTTAGAAAACCAAATTATGCTTGCTTAAGGGTAAAGGTGAGTTGGGGTGCTGCATAAAACCAGAGATTGAAATGAGCACAGATAAAGTTCCTTAAGTCAAATATGGAATAGACAAGAGCTACTCCTTGCTCAACGAAATGGACTCAACACCGCATATTAAACGTCTAAGAATGTGCCTGACTAGTAAGTATCTTAAAACCTATGGATTGCTATGTCTCCGAAAGAGAATCAAGCATGTGTACAGGGGCATAAACGCAGCAGTGATAGGATTGGAGAGGTTCGGTGAGCAAATGAAGACCCTTTGAAGTCATATTGCATGGTACCCATTCCACGGGTCTCAACTCTCCAGGTTTAAGGTATTCTTCCTTCAGCTAAAACATGCATGTGGAACCCAAGTATGATCAACCATGTGAACGGGAGACGTGTTCAAATATGTCTCAGTTTTCCTCCCCTGGTACTCGGGTGCAACATTCCAGACGCTTTACTAACACTCTCCCCACTTGGAGAGTCAGCGCCTTTAACCTCCTGTTTGGCCCAGTTTGCAATTTCTGCGGAAGATGAACAGGAATAGCGAGAACCAATGAGAGGCTAGCTGGAGGTGTCTGGACGGGCAAATTTAACTCTCATTTCCCACCAGGAAGAGGAAATAACCAAAGGCTCAGCGTGCCGGGCCGGAACCAGATTAGGGCCTGAAGCCATCCTGCGGTGTTGCGGCCAGGTCACAAGAAAGCGAGTTGAAGAAAGGAGCTCAGGGGCACTGTAATTCAAAAACCTGCAGAGTTATAAATGACAGCTATCGTCCAAAAATAGACTGAAGTAAGGCTGCCAAGAGGACTTGAAAGCGGGGCAGAATTGCAGGAAACCGATTTCAGGAGGTAGACTGGAATTGCATTGAAAGCATAGGAAAAGAGGCAGAACGTCCACAATGATGCACTTGGCCAAAAAGGGCGTATGCGTTTTTTCCTGAATATATTCAGGAAAAAACGCATACGCCCTTTTTGGCCAACCAAGCAAGCTTGCAAAGGAAATCTGCACTACAATGAAGTCTCACTTCCCCCCGGTCAAAAGGGCCATCTGAAAAAAGTGTAAAATCCAGAAAGGCAGGACAGGCCATGGAGAACTGGGAGCCTTGTTATGCTGATGGGCGGGATGTAAATTGCCAACAGACACTCGGGAGAAGTGTATGGTGTTTCCTGAAACATCTAAAAAACAAAGCAACAGAACCTAGGGCACTTCCACTTATGGTCCTATAGCTTAGGGAAATTAAAATCAAAAAGACACAGCCACCCCAAAGTTTGGAATGGCTCTGTTTACAAGAACCTCGTTTACAGTACAAGTTCAACATCGCAGAAAGTGAAAAATGGATAAAGAAGTTGTGGTATTTACTTACAAAGCAATATCACTCAGCAATGAAATCTGTGTCATCAGGCCCTTAGCAGCACAATGAGTGGATTCAGGTATGATGATTCTAACTGAAGTAAGTCACACAGAAAAAGAAACATCATAAGATATCAGTAATACACGGAATGTAAACTTGGCTACACAGGAACTGAATTACAGAACAGAACAGGGTCTCAAATTTAGAAAACAAACTATGCTTGCTTAAGGGTAAAGGTGAGTTGGGGTGCTGCATAAAACCAGAGATTGAAATGAGCACAGATAAAGTTCCTTAAGTCAAATATGGAATAGACAAGAGCTACTCCTTGCTCAACGAAATGGACTCAACACCGCATATTAAACGCCTAAGAATGTACCTGACTAGTAAGTATCTTAAAACCTATGGATTGCTATGTCTCCGAAAGAGAATCAAGCATGTGTACAGGGGCATAAACGCAGCAGTGATAGGATTGGAGAGGTTCGGTGAGCAAATGAAGACCCTTTGAAGTCATATTGCATGGTACCCATTCCACGGGTTTCAACTACCCAGGTTTAAGGTATTCTTCCTTCAGCTAAAACATGCATGTGGAACCTAGAGTATGATCAACCATGTTATCGGGAGACGTGTTCAAATATGTCTCAGTTTTCCTCCCCTGGTACTCGGGTGCAACATTCCAGACGCTTTACTAACACTCTCCCCACTTGGAGAGTCAGTCCCTTTAACCTCCTGTTTGGCCCAGTTTGCAATTTCTGCGGAAGATGAACAGGAATAGCGAGAACCAATGAGAGGCTAGCTGGAGGTGTCTGGACGGGCAAATTTAACTCTCATTTCCCACCAGGAAGAGGAATTAACCAAAGGCTCATCATGCCGGGCCGGATCCAGATTAGGGCCTGAAGCCATCCTGCGGTGTTGCGGCCAGCTCACAAGAAAGCGAGTTGAAGAAAGGAGCTCAGGGGCAGTGTAATTCACAAACCTGCAGAGTTATAAATGACAGCTATCGTCCAAAAATAGACTGAAGTAAGGCTGCCAAGAGGACTTGAAAGCGGGGCAGAATTGCAGGAAACCGATTTCAGGAGGTAGACTGGAATTGCATTGAAAGCATAGGAAAAGAGGCAGAACGTCCACAATGATGCACTTGGCCAAAAAGGGCGTATGCGTTTTTTCCTGAATATATTCAGGAAAAAACGCATACGCCCTTTTTGGCCAACCAAGCAAGCTTGCAAAGGAAATCTGCACTACAATGAAGTCTCACTTCCCCCCGGTCAAAAGGGCCATCTGAAAAAAGTGTAAAATCCAGAAAGGCAGGACAGGCCATGGAGAACTGGGAGCCTTGTTATGCTGATGGGCGGGATGTAAATTGCCAACAGACACTTGGGAGAAGTGTATGGTGTTTCCTGAAACATCTAAAAAACAAAGCAACAGAGCCTAGGGCACTTCCACTTATGGTCCTATAGCTTAGGGAAATTAAAATCAAAAAGACACAGCCACCCCAAAGTTTGGAACGGCTCTGTTTACAAGAACCTCGTTTACAGTACAAGTTCAACATCGCAGAAAGTGAAAAATGGATAAAGAACTTGTGGTACTTACGTACAATGCAGTATCACTCAGCAATGAAATCTATGTCATCAGGCACGTAGCAGCATAATGAGTAGATTCAGGTACGATGATTCTAACTGAAATAAGTCACACAGAAAAAGAAACATCATAAGATATCACTAATACATGGAATGTAAACTTGGCTACACAGGAACTGAATTCCAAAACAGAACACGTTCTCAAATTTAGAAAACCAACTTATGCTTGCTTAAGGGGAAAGGTGAGTTGGGTTGCTGCATAAAACCAGAGATTGAAATGAGCACAGATAAAGTTCCTTAAGCCAAATATGGAATAGACAAGAGCCACTCCTTGCTCAACGAAATGGACTCAACACCGCATATTAAACGCCTAAGAATGTACCTGACTAGTAAGTATCTTAAAACCTATGCATTGCTATGTCTCCGAAAGAGAATCAAGCATGTGTACAGGGGCATAAACGCAGCAGTGATAGGATTGGAGAGGTTCGGTGAGCAAATGAAGACCCTTTGAAGTCATATTGCATGGTACCCATTCCACGGGTTTCAACTACCCAGGTTTAAGGTATTCTTCCTTCAGCTAAAACATGCATGTGGAACCTAGAGTATGATCAACCATGTTATCGGGAGACGTGTTCAAATATGTCTCAGTTTTCCACCCCTGGTACTCGGGTGCAACATTCCAGACGCTTTACTAACACTCTCCCCACTTGGAGAGTCAGTCCCTTTAACCTCCTGTTTGGCCCAGTTTGCAATTTCTGCGGAAGATGAACAGGAATAGCGAGAACCAATGAGAGGCTAGCTGGAGGTGTCTGGACGGGCAAATTTAACTCTCATTTCCCACCAGGAAGAGGAATTAACCAAAGGCTCAGCATGCCGGGCCGGATCCAGATTAGGGCCTGAAGCCATCCTGCGGTGTTGCGGCCAGCTCACAAGAAAGCGAGTTGAAGAAAGGAGCTCAGGGGCACTGTAATTCACAAACCTGCAGAGTTATAAATGACAGCTATCGTCCAAAAATAGACTGAAGTAAGGCTGCCAAGAGGACTTGAAAGCGGGGCAGAATTGCAGGAAACTGATTTCAGGAGGTAGACTGGAATTGCATTGAAAGCATAGGAAAAGAGGCAGAACGTCCACAATGATGCACTTGGCCAAAAAGGGCGTATGCGTTTTTTCCTGAATATATTCAGGAAAAAACGCATACGCCCTTTTTGGCCAACCAAGCAAGCTTGCAAAGGAAATCTGCACTACAATGAAGTCTCACTTCCCCCCGGTCAAAAGGGCCATCTGAAAAAAGTGTAAAATCCAGAAAGGCAGGACAGGCCATGGAGAACTGGGAGCCTTGTTATGCTGATGGGCGGGATGTAAATTGCCAACAACCACTCGGGAGAAGTGTATGGTGTTTCCTAAAACATCTAAAAAACAAAGCAACAGAGCCTAGGGCACTGCCACTTATGGTCCTATAGCTTAGGGAAATTAAAATCAAAAAGACACAGCCACCCCAAAGTTTGGGACGCCTCTGTTTACAAGAACCTCGTTTACAGTACAAGTTCAACATCGCAGAAAGTGAAAAATGGATAAAGAAGTTGTGGTATTTACTTACAAAGCAATATCACTCAGCAATGAAATCTATGTCATCAGGCCCTTAGCATCACAATGAGTGGATTCAGGTATGATGATTCTAACTGAAATAAGTCACACAGAAAAAGAAACATCATAAGATATCAGTAATACACGGAATGTAAACTTGGCTACACAGGAACTGAATTACAGAACAGAACAGGGTCTCAAATTTAGAAAACCAACTTATGCTTGCTTAAGGGTAAAGGTTAGTTGAGGTGCTGCATAAAACCAGAGATTGAAATGAGCACAGATAAAGTTCCTTAAGTCAAATATGGAATAGACAAGAGCTACTCCTTGCTCAACGAAATGGACTCAACACCGCATATTAAACGCCTAAGAATGTACCTGACTAG
Source organism: Stenella coeruleoalba (assembly GCF_951394435.1). Lineage (NCBI taxonomy): Eukaryota > Metazoa > Chordata > Mammalia > Artiodactyla > Delphinidae > Stenella > Stenella coeruleoalba. The sequence goes on from NW_027646457.1 coordinate 185,915, forward strand.
TAAGTATCTTAAAACCTATGGATTGCTATGTCTCCGAAAGAGAATCAAGCATGTGTACAGGGGCATAAACGCAGCAGTGATAGGATTGGAGAGGTTCGGTGAGCAAATGAAGACCCTTTGAAGTCATATTGCATGGTACCCATTCCACGGGTTTCAATTCCCCAGGTTTTAGGTATTCTTCCTTCAGCTAAAACATGCATGTGGAACCCAGAGTATGATCAACCATGTGATCGGGAGACGTGTTCAAATATGTCTCAGTTTTCCTCCCCTGGTACTCGGGTGCAACATTCCAGACGCTTTACTAACACTCTCCCCACTTGGAGAGTCAGCGCCTTTAACCTCCTGTTTGGCCCAGTTTGCAATTTCTGCGGAAGATGAACAGGAATAGCGAGAACCAATGAGAGGGTAGCTGGAGGTGTCTGGACGGGCAAATTTAACTCTCATTTCCCAACAGGAAGAGGAAATAACCAAAGGCTCAGCGTGCCGGGCCGGAACCAGATTAGGGCCTGAAGCCATCCTGCGGTGTTGCGGCCAGCTCAAAAGAAAGCGAGTTGAAGAAAGGAGCTCAGGGGCACTGTAATTCACAAACCTGCAGAGTTATAAATGACAGCTATCGTCCAAAAATAGACTGAAGTAAGGCTGCCAAGAGGACTTGAAAGCGGGGCAGAATTGCAGGAAACCGATTTCAGGAGGTAGACTGAAATTGCATTGAAAGCATAGGAAAAGAGGCAGAACGTCCACAATGATGCACTTGGCCAAAAAGGGCGTATGCGTTTTTTCCTGAATATATTCAGGAAAAAACGCATACGCCCTTTTTGGCCAACCAAGCAAGCTTGCAAAGGAAATCTGCACTACAATGAAGTCTCACTTCCCCCCGGTCAAAAGGGCCATCTGAAAAAAGTGTAAAATCCAGAAAGGCAGGACAGGCCATGGAGAACTGGGAGCCTTGTTATGCTGATGGGCGGGATGTAAATTGCCAACAACCACTCGGGAGAAGTGTATGGTGTTTCCTGAAACATCTAAAAAACAAAGCAACAGAGCCTAGGGCACTGCCACTTATGGTCCTATAGCTTAGGGAAATTAAAATCAAAAAGACACAGCCACCCCAAAGTTTGGGACGCCTCTGTTTACAAGAACCTCGTTTACAGTACAAGTTCAACATCGCAGAAAGTGAAAAATGGATAAAGAAGTTGTGGTATTTACTTACAAAGCAATATCACTCAGCAATGAAATCTGTGTCATCAGGCCCTTAGCAGCACAATGAGTGGATTCAGGTATGATGATTCTAACTGAAGTAAGTCACACAGAAAAAGAAACATCATAAGATATCAGTAATACACGGAATGTAAACTTGGCTACACAGGAACTGAATTAGAGAACAGAACAGGGTCTCAAATTTAGAAAACCAACTTATGCTTGCTTAAGGGTAAAGGTGAGTTGGGGTGCTGCATAAAACCAGAGATTGAAATGAGCACAGATAAAGTTCCTTAAGTCAAATATGGAATAGACAAGAGCTACTCCTTGCTCAACGAAATGGACTCAACACCGCATATTAAACGCCTAAGAATGTACCTGACTAGTAAGTATCGTAAAACCTATGGATTGCTATGTCTCCGAAAGAGAATCAAGCATGTGTACAGGGGCATAAACGCAGCAGTGATAGGATTGGAGAGGTTCGGTGAGCAAATGAAGACCCTTTGAAGTCATATTGCATGGTACCCATTCCACGGGTCTCAACTCTCCAGGTTTAAGGTATTCTTCCTTCAGCTAAAACATGCATGTGGAACCCAAGTATGATCAACCATGTGAACGGGAGACGTGTTCAAATATGTCTCAGTTTTCCTCCCCTGGTACTCGGGTGCAACATTCCAGATGCTTTACTAACACTCTCCCCACTTGGAGAGTCAGCGCCTTTAACCTCCTGTTTGGCCCAGTTTGCAATTTCTGCGGAAGATGAACAGGAATAGCGAGAACCAATGAGAGGCTAGCTGGAGGTGTCTGGACGGGCAAATTTAACTCTCATTTCCCACCAGGAAGAGGAAATAACCAAAGGCTCAGCGTGCCGTACCGGAACCAGATTAGGGCCTGAAGCCATCCTGCGGTGTTGCGGCCAGGTCACAAGAAAGCGAGTTGAAGAAAGGAGCTCAGGGGCACTGTAATTCACAAACCTGCAGAGTTATAAATGACAGCTATCGTCCAAAAATAGACTGAAGTAAGGCTGCCAAGAGGACTTGAAAGCGGGGCAGAATTGCAGGAAACCGATTTCAGGAGGTAGACTGGAATTGCATTGAAAGCATAGGAAAAGAGGCAGAACGTCCACAATGATGCACTTGGCCAAAAAGGGCGTATGCGTTTTTTCCTGAATATATTCAGGAAAAAACGCATACGCCCTTTTTGGCCAACCAAGCAAGCTTGCAAAGGAAATCTGCACTACAATGAAGTCTCACTTCCCCCCGGTCAAAAGGGCCATCTGAAAAAAGTGTAAAATCCAGAAAGGCAGGACAGGCCATGGAGAACTGGGAGCCTTGTTATGCTGATGGGCGGGATGTAAATTGCCAACAACCACTCGGGAGAAGTGTATGGTGTTTCCTGAAACATCTAAAAAACAAAGCAACAGAGCCTAGGGCACTGCCACTTATGGTCTTATAGCTTAGGGAAATTAAAATCAAAAAGACACAGCCACCCCAAAGTTTGGGACGCCTCTGTTTACAAGAACCTCGTTTACAGTACAAGTTCAACATCGCAGAAAGTGAAAAATGGATAAAGAAGTTGTGGTATTTACTTACAAAGCAATATCACTCAGCAATGAAATCTATGTCATCAGGCCCTTAGCATCACAATGAGTGGATTCAGGTATGATGATTCTAACTGAAATAAGTCACACAGAAAAAGAAACATCATAAGATATCAGTAATACACGGAATGTAAACTTGGCTACACAGGAACTGAATTACAGAACAGAACAGGGTCTCAAATTTAGAAAACCAACTTATGCTTGCTTAAGGGTAAAGGTGAGTTGGGGTGCTGCATAAAACCAGAGATTGAAATGAGCACAGATAAAGTTCCTTAAGTCAATATGGAATAGACAAGAGCTACTCCTTGCTCAACGAAATGGACTCAACACCGCATATTAAACGCCTAAGAATGTACCTGACTAGTAAGTATCTTAAAACCTATGGATTGCTATGTCTCCGAAAGAGAATCAAGCATGTGTACAGGGGCATAAACGCAGCAGTGATAGGATTGGAGAGGTTCGGTGAGCAAATGAAGACCCTTTGAAGTCATATTGCATGGTACCCATTCCACGGGTCTCAACTCTCCAGGTTTAAAGTATTCTTCCTTCAGCTAAAACATGCATGTTGAACCCAAGTATGATCAACCATGTGAACGGGAGACGTGTTCAAATATGTCTCAGTTTTCCTCCCCTGGTACTCGGGTGCAACATTCCAGACGCTTTACTAACACTCTCCTCACTTGGAGAGTCAGCGCCTGTAACCTACTGTTTGGCCCAGTTTGCAATTTCTGCGGAAGATGAACAGGAATAAAAAACGCATACGCCCTTTTTGGACAACCAAGCAAGCTTGCAAAGGAAATCTGCACTACAATGAAGTCTCACTTCCCCCCGGTCAAAAGGGCCATCTGAAAAAAGTGTAAAATCCAGAAAGGCAGGACAGGCCATGGAGAACTGGGAGCCTTGTTATGCTGATGGGCGGGATGTAAATTGCCAACAACCACTCGGGAGAAGTGTATGGTGTTTCCTAAAACATCTAAAAAACAAAGCAACAGAACCTAGGGCACTTCCACTTATGGTCCTATAGCTTAGGGAAATTAAAATCAAAAAGACACAGCCACCCCAAAGTTTGGAACGGCTCTGTTTACAAGAACCTCGTTTACAGTACAAGTTCAACATCGCAGAAAGTGAAAAATGGATAAAGAAGTTGTGGTATTCACTTACAAAGCAATATCACTCAGCAATGAAATCTATGTCATCAGGCCCTTAGCAGCACAATGAGTGGATTCAGGTATGATGATTCTAACTGAAATAAGTCACACAGAAAAAGAAACATCATAAGATATCAGTAATACACGGAATGTAAACTTGGCTACACAGGAACTGAATTACAGAACAGAACAGGGTCTCAAATTTAGAAAACCAACTTATGCTTGCTTAAGGGTAAAGGTGAGTTGGGGTGCTGCATAAACCAGAGATTGAAATGAGCACAGATAAAGTTCCTTAAGTCAAATATGGAATAGACAAGAGCTACTCCTTGCTCAACGAAATGGACTCAACACTGCATATTAAACGCCTAAGAATGTACCTGACTAGTAAGTATCTTAAAACCTATGGATTGCTATGTCTCCGAAAGAGAATCAAGCATGTGTACAGGGGCATAAACGCAGCAGTGATAGGATTGGAGAGGTTCGGTGAGCAAATG